>NW_009717984.1:11339-14976 GCF_000703405.1 Apaloderma vittatum
ATGCCCCCCAACCTCTCCAGAACAAGAGACTCAGGGCTGGCACAGAACTCAAAAGCACTTGCTCCCCTTCCAAAGTGTTTCAATTAAAGACGCCTTTTTTTTTTTCTTTTTAGGAAATAACAAGTGCAAATTATTTCTTCCTCCTCTTCCCCCACCAATATCCTGTGTGCGTTTTTTTAATAAAAAAAATTGCTAGGATGGAAGCATTATTTTGGGGAGAGGGAGGGAGAAAAGCAGAACAACAATTTCCCAACCATGTCAGAAAGAAAAAGAGCTCCTCCAACCCCCTGCGAGCTCCTCACCGGGCAGCTGGATGTTTGCTCTCGAGTGACGCTCGCCCCGGGCCCGTGGCCAGCAGGAAGGCGCAGCTGGATGCTGAACCCTCAAGCAGAGCCACAGAAATTCTGCTGGTAACTCCTCTCTCGGTCTCTCGCAGGGCTGCAGTCCCCGCTCGCCCGTAGAGGCTCGGTTGTGGAATGTCCCCACAAACAGGATGGGAGGCGCCACTGGATTTGTCCGCACATCCCTGGCTGTCGTCACCTTTCTGGGTAAGAGCAGTGTCCCCCAGCCCAGGGGTTTCCAACAGGGGAGCCAGGGGAGGCTGTCGGAGGTGCCAAGCGGGACGCCGCGGGCAGCCCTCTGCGCTCTGCAGCTCCAGCGATGCCCAAGCCCGGTTGTCCCGGGTGGTTTATGCAGCCAGAGGACATGTCGGTGCTGTATCACCTGTGAGAGGATGGGAACATTTGACACACAAGTCTCCTCCTTTCTAAATCCAAATTTAAGCGAAATGCAGGAGTTGCATCAGGCAAAGCCTTGGCAGGACCAGTGCTTCTCTGCTGTCCTGGCCTTGCACAAGGAGGAATTTCCTCCTGCTGACAGGACTCGCTCAGGGAGAAGCCCCTTTGCCTCCTGGTTTTCCCAGGGATGCCTTTTTGGCCATATCCTGACTGCAAAGATTCCCCCATTCATCAGGGACCATTTCTGGATCTCCGGGAGTCTCAGGCAGCACTCTGAAGGTCCCTTTTCAGCAGGGAGACATTTCATTTCAGACAACTGAGAATTAGATAATGTCTTCAAGCTAATTCATCATCCCAGGCAGAGATTGCTCGCCTGTCCTTATAAATATCTAATTACCTTTTAATGTTCTGCGGATCCCCGAGGAGGCAGAGGTAGGGGTGGCTGCCCTAGATTGGGAGGCAATTAGCCTGTTTGGAAATTGGTCTGACCCAAATCTGGCAGAGGCAGCAAGATGGAGTTGGGGCTCTCCCATTAACCAGCTGAGTTCATGCAACTTGCTCCCCGTCCAAGCTGAGCACAGACACACACACAAAAATACTGACTGTAAAGCCTGCAAGGGTTATTTTCTCTTGACCTCTGGCTGATGATGCAATGGATCTCAGGAGCCAGCTGGGACAGAGAGAAATCCTCACTGGGAGCACAATTGAGAGACCAGGGACAAAATAATGCAGCTATAGATGGGGTTCAAGGAGAACAGTCCAGAGTGGGTGAAAACTCAAAGCCTCGAGGTCTGAGCTGTCAGCTCCAGCCTTGGGAAGCCGCGCTGGCAATGTCATCCCTCCTTTGGCCATATCACCCCAAATCCTTTTGACTTCCCAGCAATATGTGAGGGTTTAAAGCTCACGAAGCACACGGAGACAACCCTCTGACTGTCAGCAAAGCAAAATTCTCTCTGGCCTTTCTCCATTCAGTAAAAGCCAGAGAAAATCTTGAAAACTAAGGCTGGCCAAAGCACCATCCCTTTGTTCCTGAGAAAGCTGCTCGTTAAAAATAACCCTCTGTTCCTTGGAGAGCGGCTTTTTAAAAATAACCACTTTGATTTTTGGGCACATGTGTGCGCGTTCAGTTTTCCTATAAAACCAATTAATTGCCCAGCTCCCTCATGTGCCAAGGCTTCAGGCTGTGGTCAGTGCTCCGGAGCTACGGCTGTGCTGCCCGGGCTCAATAAAAGGATCACTGCTGCTGTCCTCAGAAACTGGAATATATCTTGGAAAACGTGCAGCTGAAGACGTTGATCATCTCTTGGTCTCCGAAGCTCGTGCAGGGCTCAGCACAAAGGGAAAATGCTCGGCCTCCTCAACACCTGGGCTTTGCACAGCATATTGCAAATATTTCAGCATATTCCAAATATTCCACAGCATATTGCAAATATTTCAGCATATTCCAAATATTCCACAGCATATTCCAAATATTTTTAAGCATATTCCAAATACTATTGCTAATAACACAAGACCAAGCTGCTGCAGCAAGCAGGCACTGGCAGTCACCCCCTCCCTGCAGCGGCAAAGGAGTTAAGGTTTGTGTTTTGTCTGTTCCAGCAATATCTGATATAAAGTTTGCGATTTTTTTTTTTATACTCACAGAGCCTGCTGTGGCCTTGGTGGTGTTATTTCCCGATACGGTGTTTTTCTCTCGCAAACAGCAGCACAAGTCACTCTTGAAGTGCTGCGTGAAATCTTCAAGCGTTTCTGCAGCTGTTTTTTCCCAAATCTTAATTTTCAGATGTTCCACTTTCTCCTCTCCCTATTTATTTTGGTGTTAACCTTTATTTTTTTCCTAATAATCAGTGTTATCCTAGGGAGGTTTAGCAGCATGTTTACTGTCATTTCTGCTCTCCTAGCTGGATTTTAACACGGGAAGTAGGGCTGCACAAGGCATGCCCATTTCTGAGCACTGCTTCTTGCAAATCTGGCTTGCAGACCTTTATTTTGTGTCTATCTTCTCCCCACCATCCAAATGACAGAGCCCAGGGAAGGTATCTGCTCTGGCAATATTAAAAACAAGCGCTCTGGGGCGACAGAAGGAGCTACCCCAGACGATCAGTCTCGGAGGTACTGAGATTTACCGCCCTGCTTTGCTCTCAGTTCTCAGTTCTAACCATATCCTGATCTTGTAACTGGTTAATTATTGCTTTAATCTAACTGTTGTTTTGCTTAGTGAGTGAGATCCAGGCATTTCACCCCCAACCAGACACCTTGGAACTGGAGATAAAAACTCATCCAAACTTCTGGCATCGATTGCATTTGAGAAAATCAATGCCTGACAGTTGCAGTCCATAACCTTGGCAGAGAAAAAGGGACAGCAGCGGAGAGCGACGGGGTGCAGGTTCTGGGTGGAACGAGAAGGGGCGATTAGCACAGTTTGGCTTGATTGGGAAACAGCACTCCATAAGAAAAGGCATGCATGCAAGAGTTAATAATATATATTTTATTTGTTAAATAAATAGAAATTATTTACCCATTAATCTCGAAGTATAAAATTGTTAAACCTCAAGCTATTCACTACCATCTATCAGAACACAATTAATACGCTGCTTTCTTATTAACTCATGATTATTTTACCTGCTGGTGAGCAGAGTTATTTCCAGCTGAGACTCACTCAGCACAGCCGAGAGATCTCCAGCTCACACAAGCTCCCCGTTTGTGAATTTAGCTATTCTAGAAGGAAAATGGCACCTAAACTGACTCAGAGGCAATTCAACCCTCAAAAAGCTGCTTTTTAATTATTCCAAAGTATTAGACCCAGACCCCTGCGTGGCACCAGCAACCGTTGGGTCCCTGCCCCTTGCAGCAGCAGCACATCCCCGCGGCCGGAGCCAGGGGCCGGGGAATTGGCTGGT
>NW_009717984.1:15142-15454 GCF_000703405.1 Apaloderma vittatum
TAAAGGGCTGCTTCCCCCCAGCCCGGCAGAGCTGAGCTGGCCGCTCCCCGCTGGAAGTTACTCTTGCATAAAACATCACACTTACCGGAGTCCCTTAATTTAAGCAGTGGCCACGCTGCGTACTGTAGGGAAGGAAACAGATTGCTGGTTGGCACGGCGGTTTTAAGACAGTTATTAATTCAATTACAAAGCGCAGAAGGATCCTGGGGCTAGCTAAGCATCTCTGGGCTTATCGCTGCGAGGCAGAGGGGGGCTGAGCTGGGAGCCCGCTGTCTGGAGGTGGCTCCATCCCCGGCCAGGGACAGGCATTTC
>NW_009717984.1:15464-46763 GCF_000703405.1 Apaloderma vittatum
ACTTGCTGGCAGTTGTTATCCCACCACCCGCTTCTGCAGGTAAGAGATTTCCACGGCAGCTCCTGCTTTGCTCTTATTTATTTGCGCTGCCATTTCCACAAAGTTTGAGTAGAAGTGGGGGCTGCCACAGAGACACAGAGTCGCTCCCTGCAGACAGCTGCAACTCCCAGTGACACACCATCACCACACCCAAGGATGGTCCAGAAACAGCTTAGGAGAAGGCAGGTTCTTACGTTCCTCTTGTGCCAACGCCTGAGGCCAGAATCAAACCCTTCAGAGGAAGCTTTAAGCTTAGTTCCAAAGCAGAACCGGGCCCTGCAGCGTTGGGTTTGCACACCAGCCAGCAGCGGGTTTGAGTCGTCAAGAGCTGATGATGCTGCAGATGCAGGGATGAGAGGATCTGCCAGGCACGTGCAGGGCAGCGGCAGAGCTGAGATCTTACTGCAAAGGTCCAGGTTCTCCTCTCTCCACCCTTGTCCTGGAGAGGACTCAGGAGGAACCAACCAGCCAAAGTCGGTACAAACAGAGCAGGAACCGGCACGTCCTCACTGCTGGGGACAACGAGGGCATCCAGGGGTTCCCAGCTCCAGTTTCATCTGTGCATGTTCTCCAAGAGGCGTGTGTCAGCCCTCCTTCATCTTTAAGCAAGTCTGGTGCCTCTGGCAGGGCAGAGATGGTGCGAGATGCTCATTAGGAAACACACGCGATCTGCCCAAAGCCCTGTTTGGGGCTGGGCTGTGGTGACAGATGGGTTATGATTTTCAAGTTGCTCCTTCTTTTATTCTAGATGCAGTTCTGACGCTGCCAGGGACACCCTACAAAACTAAAAATGAGAATTTTTAGAAAAAAACTAAGTCGAGCTGAGCAGGTTTTCCCTCTCTTGCAGTTTGGTGCCAAGCACAGAGCAGCACGAGGAACTACGGGCCAGTGTTTGAAGAGCAGCCTGTCCACACCCTCTTCCCCGAAGGCTCAGCTGAAGAGAAAGTCACGCTCTCTTGCCGAGCAAGAGCCAGTCCTCCTGCGACCTACAGGTGAGCTCCCTCTACCAGGACTGGGACACAACCGTCAAGAATCTTGCTTTCTGTTCTCCACTTTTACGTAAAGAAAACCACAAACAGGGGAATCAGCCTCCTCGTCCGCACGCGATGTTCCATCCCCCCCGGGCCACAGACCAGACATAAATCTAACTAAAATCCTGACACACCGCAGCCGGAAAAACAAATAAGCGGAGCCTCCACGAGTGCTGCAATGAGTATTTACCCCTCTCACTCTTTACGCTTGCTCTTGGCAGGTGGAAGATGAACGGCACAGAGCTAAAGACCGAGCCAGATTCCCGTTACAGGCTGGTTGCAGGCGACTTAGTGATCAGCAACCCGGTGAAAGCCAAGGATGCTGGCTCCTACCAGTGCGTGGCATCTAACTCCAGGGGCACAGTGGTCAGCAGAGAAGCCTCCCTCCGCTTTGGCTGTAAGTTTGTCTCCACAAGGTAAATGAAAGGCAGCCACAGTTAGGCTGGGGGTAAACTGAGCCCCCCGCTTGCATTAATAAATGTTGGAGAGAAGCTCTTCTGTGCCCGATGCCCAACACCACCCCTTGCAGAAATCTCCTGGCGCTTTCCATTAACATGGAAGCGCGGTGAAATTCAATGCGCTACAAAGAAAGTCAGTAATATTTTTGGATCTCCCACTGAAAAGACCAGCCTGTGGAAGGGGAGATAAAACACAGTAATCCCTCCAGTTGTTTTTTTTTTCCATCCACGGACAGGTTTCACTTTGCATGTTTAGTTTTGCAGGAGTTCTCAAAAAAAAGACCCCGTGAAGATTACAGAAGGCTGGGGAGTGATGTTCACCTGCAGCCCTCCCCCTCATTACCCAGGTAAGGATTTGCATTTCAGCATCGCCACCAGCAGGGAGGAGCAGCACTGCCAGGTGGAAAGATCCCAGAATCACAGAGTGGCTTGAGTTGGAAGGGACCTTAAAGATCATCTCGTTCCAATGGCCCTACCATGGGCAGAGACACCTCCCACTAAACCAGGTTGCTTAAAGTCTCATCATCTCATCATGATGCAACAGAGCAAGGGATTCCCAGACATACGAATCACTCCTTGCTTTTCTTTGGGAATTTCAGGGGAGCCAATTTGCTTTTAATTCAGACTTTGTAAAGCAATAGAACAGAGGTAGGACTTAGCACGTGGAGAAAACCAGTGCCATCCAAGGACCAACTTCAGCTTAAACTCCTCTAGGAGACACTCTGCTGGGCTCAGTCCCACCCAAGAGGACAGAGACAACTTGTGCAGTTTGTGCCTTTCTTTCTTCCTCACAGGCTTATCCTACCGATGGCTCCTGAATGAGTTTCCCAATTTCATCCCAGCTGATGGAAGGCGTTTCATCTCGCAGACGACAGGAAACCTTTACATTGCCAAGACAGAGGCGTCTGACCTGGGCAACTATTCATGCTTTGCCACCAGCCACATCGACTTCATCACCAAGAGCGTTTTCAGCAAGTTCTCCCGGCTCAGCCTCGCTGCAGAGGGTCAGTGCTCTTGGATTATCATAAAGGGACTGGGCAAAATGCAAAATTAATAAGCCACCGCAAAGCAGTCGGGCTCCACAGGACACCAACAGTGAACAAATCCCCCACCGGCCTCTCAGGGGAGCTTAAGAGCTTACAAAAATATTAATTGCTTGGAAGTTGGGGGAAGCAGCTCTCTCTCCCAGACTTCGCTGCTTGTGCAGCTACAACCCCCATCAGTGGGGTTTCTCTGTTAAAGAGACGTGGCACAAGGTGCAGCTGGTGCCGGCTCACATATCCCTGAAACGACTCTCCTCTGCCTCTGGTGACCTTGCAGAGGTGCAGCTGAAGATACTTCCTCGGTAGGGTAAAGGGAGTTAAGCAGGTGGGAGATTGAGGAGAAACAGTCCTGAGATGTTATAAAGATATTTTTAGAGACTTTTAGTAAGAGCTCCTTTAAAAGTAAGGGAAAAAAACCCAAAAAACAAAAAACTTGGCCTCTGTTGCCTTATCCAAATGCACTGAGGTTTTGGAAAGCAGCGTAACCTTGCAGGTACCTCTGCCCTTTAAGACCTCACGTGTGCCGTTTTAAAGCCATCCAGAACTCCACAACAGTGTCTTTCCTTTTCACAGATGCCAGGCAGTATGCACCCAGCATAAAAGCCAGATTTCCTGCAGACACCTACGCTCTGGCTGGGCAGATGGTGACTTTGGAGTGTTTTGCCTTTGGAAAGTGAGTGCGGCGGCTCGGGACCGGGAGGGTATTGCCAAACCCGTGACTCTCACAACACCTCCCTCCAACGGGTCTGCTGTAGACCAGAGATAGAGGGGGAATAGGAAGAGGGAGGAATTGGCTAAAGCCACCTGCCCTGCTGGCCCAGTTGGGATGGGACCTGGGTGACTAAATGGGGACTGAGGTAAACGATGCTGCAATGCAGCATGGGGTACCCAAGGGCTGGCCCTCACCACATCTACTTTTCCTTAGCCCTGTTCCTCGAATAAAGTGGAGGAAGCTGGACGGCTCGCAGTCCTCCAAGTGGATCGGCAGCGAGCCCCTCTTGCAGATCCAGGATGTCGGCTTTGAAGATGAAGGCACTTACGAGTGCGAGGCTGAAAACATCAAAGGGAGAGACACCTACCAGGGCCGCATCATCATTCAAGGTAACACATTTGAACACAGGTCTTTTCAGAGCACAGCAAGGTGCCCCAGGCAAAGGACTGAGCCTTTTGGAGTGAAATCACCACTTCTGATCCTGCCTCACATCACCCCTAATTAAACCTATTGCAAAGCCCTAGCGAAGCCCTGCAGAGATCGCTGATACCTTTCCTCAGTGGATGCACTCAGGCTATGGAAAGTTGAGAGAGACTCCCTAACTTGCTCTAAAATAATTCTAGCTAAAATGGGGTAAGCAGGGAAGGAAGCATAGCAGTAAAAATCAAGTTTGGCTCTCAACCAAGATCCTCTCCCAAGCCTAGGGTACATGCACAAGGGTTAATACTTGGAGCTACTGATCAGATCTAGTCAAGTTACAGAACTTAACCTGATTATCTGGGTCTGACTCCAGTCTTTCCTGAACTTCAGGAACGACTGCATTTACTCTTTAGAAGAGAAACCACAACGTTCTTCCTCAGATCTGGATTCTGCCCTAATTTTGAGCAGCCCACATGCACAGCTGCAGCCAGACCCACAGAGGGCTCAGCCTCGCATGGCTGCACAAAAGGCGAAGGCTGTTACCGCGGCGAAACGCGCTGCGATAAATCAATCTGCCAGCAGAGATGACACAATGAGCATCCTTCTGCCCGCCTGGCACACCAAACCTCTCACCTGATCTTTTTTGGCTCTGCCACCTCTCTCGCCCCTTCGCAGCTCAGCCAGAGTGGCTGAAGGTGATCACGGACACGGAAGCCGACATCGGGTCCGACCTGCGCTGGAGCTGCGCGGCTGCCGGCAAACCCAGGCCCGCGGCCCGATGGGTTCGGGACGGGCAGCCGCTGACCTCCCAGGTACCCTCCCAGGTCTGACAGCGAGAGCGGCTCAGCCAGCTCCCTCCCACCAGATCTCGCAGCCCTGAACCTGCCGCTCCAGACTCAGCCCCTCCGCCGCCTCGCTGCAAACTCATCTCAGCCCCCTTTTATCACCCTGCATCCCTATGCCATGTGCCCCCATGAGGCTGCAAAGCGATGCCACAGTCCTTACCCGCAGCGAGTCCCTTCTCCCGCCACTGCCATCCCAGCCATTGCTTCATGCAACTACAGGAACTCACAGCCAGTTATCAAGGCGGATAAACAGCACCTTGTACCTGTCTCTGTACGACCTGCACGTTGCTGCTCAGCAGTCTCAGCAAACAGAGCACGGTGATGTGGGCTAGTGACTGGGCAGATGGAAAAAAAACCCATCCTGCGTTTTCCCCTCTGGAAAATCAGGCTGGCTTCAAACTGGCACAAGAGTCTGTAATGAAACTCAACCCTGAACACCCGAGGCTTGAGTTCCATTTTTGTTCTTCTCATCTAATGGGTTCATCCTCTTGTTTGCACAGAACCGCATCGAAGTGAGCGGTGGAGAGCTGAGATTTTCCAAGCTAGTCCTGGAGGACTCTGGCATGTATCAGTGTGTGGCTGAGAACAAGCATGGCACAGTATATGCAAGTGCTGAATTAACAGTGCAAGGTAATTTCTCGTTTCCCAGTGCTCTGGGTTTCAATGGGACACTGAAGAATTTTAATCTCTCCCTAATACCCTATGCTTGCCATCTCAGAGTAAGATAAGAGCAGACAAAAACTGCTTTACTCACCACTGAAAGGTAGTTGCTGGTTCACCGAGACACTCTACAACCCTATAAAATTTAAATCTTGTGTAAATTCAGTAACACTAAAAGAGAACAAGGACATCTGTTCAGATACAGACAGTGTAGAGGACAGGCAGCAGCAGCAGCACTACAAGCGCTCTTCCACTACACAGCCGCCTTCTTTTTTGGAGGAAAGAGGTCAAAGGAAGGAGTTCAGTGTCCATTCAGCCTGCTTTGATGGATGGTGACTGGAACTGGACTTGAAACCGGACTTGAAACCAAACTCGTTCCACATTACTCTAAAAGCTTATCTCCTCCTGGTCGGTAGATGCCAGAGATAAATTAAAGGCCCGAAGCATCAGCTGTTTAACATTAACACGCTGCTCTGCATGAGGGCAAGAGCTAACGAACAAACTTATCTCTGCAATTCCAGGAGGAGTTTCAGGCAAGCTGGGGTATCTGCACTGGTGACTTCGGTCAGGATATCGACCACCCGTTATATTTTCCAAAGCAGCTGTTCCTGTGTCTCTCAAAGACCTTGCACTTGTTAGGGTCCCATCCCCATCGCTAAGTACGACACGTGTCACACAACGCCTGCCTCGGCAGGCGCCACAAACCGCCCGGCAGCAGAGGAAGCCCTCCTTCATCTCGCTCACCAGATACTGCCATGCTTCTGTTGCCAAGCCATCTAACAACAAAGCAATACCTGGTGACGTGGCAGTTAAACTGCTCACACAGCAGGGTTTTCTAATCGTTCTCTAACCCTCTTTCTTTCCCCTGTAGCCTTAGCACCAGATTTCAGACTAAACCCAGTGAAGCGACTGATACCTGCAGCCCGAAGCGGGAAGGTCATCATCCCATGCCAACCAAGAGCAGCACCAAAAGCCACTGTGCTCTGGACCAAAGGGACTGAGCTTCTGATCAACAGTAGCAGGTAGCAGCACAGAGTCAGCCTCTACCTAGAAACCATAGCTAAAAACCACATTTTTTTCTTGCCAGGAGACTGGACTTGATGACCTAACTTGTGCTGCTACATCCCTGAACATAAGCACTTCGTTATTCCTCTAGTTTTTTTCTATAGAAAACTCCTACGTAATATTTTGCAGTCCCTTCTTTATCACCTACTTCTCTAAAATCAGCAAGTGCTGGAAATTGTCGGGTGTAGACAGTGAACAGACATTTTAACCTTCCTCGTGTATGGTTCTTCTTCCTTTCCAGGGTGACTATTACCACAGATGGCACCCTGATCCTCCAGAATATCAGCAAGTCTGATGAGGGAAAGTACACCTGCTTTGCTGAGAATTTCATGGGCAAAGCCAACAGCACTGGAATCCTCTCTGTTCGAGGTAGAGGTGTTTGCCTTTACTTGGGGTCAATCCAGCAAGAAACATCTAAGAATGCTAGGGTGTGATATGCCACGATATTTCTCTTCTCCTTCTACTCCCAAAAATCAACAAAATATTCAGGGTATCAAGGGCATTTCTGCCTGGGGAGCAGCAAACCTTCTGCCCGACCCACCAAATCACACCTACCAACTGCTGGTCCTTGCGGAAGGTGTTTCCATTTTCTAACCACCATAATCCCTCATCTTCCCCCTGTAAAACTGCAGCTGGTAGAGAGGGATGACAAGTTGGAAAGCATTAGTTGGTCTGGATGCTCTGCAGCACTCGTTTCTATCTGGTAGATGGACACTGGCAGCTAAAAGCTCCGCTCTTTCTCTGCAGATGCCACCAAAATCACATTGGCACCATCTAGTGCTGACATCAATGTAGGTGAAAACCTTACCCTACAGTGTCACGCGTCCCACGATCCAACTATGGACCTAACCTTCACCTGGGCCCTAGACGATTTCCCCATTGACTTCGACAAGTCTGAGGGGCACTACCGGCGAGCCAGCGCGGTGAGTAGAGAAGGCAATTACCTACCATCAAAGAGGACAGAAAACCTCTTCATTCGTTTCAGCATGAACGCTGGGTTGTGATGAGGCGTGTTCCAACGCTCTCCCTGCTGTGTTTTCTCCACGCAGAAGGAAGCTATCGGGGACCTCAGCATCTTCAATACCCAGCTGAAGCACTCGGGGCGGTACACGTGTACAGCCCAGACAGTGGTGGACAGCGCTTCCGAGTCAGCCACGCTGACCGTCAGAGGTAACGTCTCTGTCCTAAGGTCCCCTGCTCCCTACAAGCCTTTCTGGAGGCCAAAATTGGACGTGAGGCTTCCCAGCTTCCAGAAAAGAAAAGCCTGCTCTTCAGCGACAACCTGCACAAGATGAAGAGCATAAAGCCTCCAAATCTTTCATCTTAGTAACGTGCCTGCCTGTCTTCCATCATCCCAGGACCTCCAGGCCCCCCCGGGGGGGTGGTGGTGAGAGACATCGGTGACACCACCGTCCAGCTGAGCTGGAGCCGCGGCTTTGATAACCACAGCCCCATTGCCAGGTACATCGTGGAGGCACGGACCCTCCTCTCCAACAGATGGAAGCAGATGCGTACCAGTAAGTATCTTAATGGGAGCACTGGTGCCACGGCCCACGCCGGCTGTGGGGCACCAGCTCGCTGGCAAGGTCTTGCTCTGTGCCCGTATGCCGGCTGCCACTCGCTCTATTTCTTCTCCTCTCGTGTTACTGGATTATATAGATCCTGTGAATATTGAAGGCAATGCAGAGACAGCCCAGGTGGTGAACCTCATCCCTTGGATGGATTACGAGTTTCGGGTCTTAGCGAGTAACATTCTTGGAGTTGGAGAGCCAAGTTTACCCTCCAGTAAAATCCGTACCAAAGAAGCAGGTACGTACAGATACGCTCAGAGGTAGAAAGGGGATTCAGAATTACCTGTCCCTGTGTGCTGGAGGGGGAAGGCTGGCTCGCAGCATGCCTTGGGCCCAAACAATTAGTCATCTCCCTGAGTGCTCCTGGAAGTGATGCTATCACAAAATTTTCTGCCTTTTTGCCCATTTACATGTCAAAGGCGAAGCAGGACCAGAGCTGGCAGCTAACTTCACCAGCATTAGGTACAATATATTAAAGGTCCTTGGAATCCTGCCCCTTCCAGGCAGTAATGCTTAGGAAAGGGAAAGTGCCCTGTTGTATCACAGAGCACAACTCTGCAAAGACAATGTAAATCTCCCAGCAAATGGCCGTGACTGTTCACTCTTTCTTCTGCTGCTTGAACGTGCGAGCAGAAGGGATGCAAGAGCAGCGAGAGAACTGCTCTCAACGTACCAAACGCTTATCAACCTCCTTCTAATAAAGGCTCTCCTCCATATCCCCACTTTTGAGCTTTATTCTTGTCCCCTCAGAGCCATGCTGCCTCCAAATAAGCCAGTGAGGCACTAGCCAGTATTCTAGACCTGATTTTCACAAACATCTGAAATATTCATGGCTGAAAGCATAGAGACCAGCTCATTCATACGAGCTGTCAAAGCCTGGCTACTCCCAGACCATGCAGTGTCTGTGCTCATCTTCATCACTGTTGTTTCCTTCACCCAACCTGCACTTGTCTGCTTTTGTTTGGGGACCCGACAGCACCTACTGTGGCACCATCTGGGCTCAGCGGAGGTGGAGGGGCTCCCAACGAGCTGATCATCAACTGGACGGTAAGTCAGCAGCCGCCCACGCGGGAGGAGCACGTGCCATTCAGTGTTGCCGTTACAATTTCCATCCATGGCCGAGCCAAACGCTGGGCTTGGGCCAAAGTCTTGCTCGTTTGAATGGACGAAGGCTCCTCTCTCCACACCCTCCCCACAGCCGACGCTGCGGGACTATCAGAACGGAGACGGCTTTGGCTACATCGTGTCGTTTCGCAAGAAAGGCACCCAGGGGTGGATGACGGCGAGGGTGCCGCACGCGGAATCACTGCACTACGTCTACCGCAACGAGAGCATCGGTCCCTACACCCCCTTCGAAGTGAAGATCAAAGCGTACAACAGGAAGGGAGAGGGACCAGAGAGCCTCACTGCCATCGTGTACTCTGCAGAGGAAGGTAAAGAGGGTCTGCAGAGACTCCGAATTCCCCGTGCTTTGTCCAACCAGCCAACGTGTCCCCAGCCAGCTCCCTGCAGAGCCGCGTCTGTCCGGAGCTCAGTGATAGGAGAGGTTTCTTCTTTCTTTACAGTGATTTCAGCATAACATTTATCTTCTACTTCAAACAGACAGATGTCTCTCTAAGCCCTGACTCTACACCCCGAGCTTCAGAGCAGACACAGATCCTCACAGCACACAGCTGTGGCCCTGCTTGTCCTACTAAGTCCCTAAATCCCTTCCCCTTGCTCTGCTCCGTGCACGTAACGCCGGCTGTCTGGCGGCACGGTAACGGGGCCGCAGGAGAGCCCTTTCCTTCAGTAGGGTGAATATGCTGCCCGGAGCTAGGAAAAGGATTTTATTCCCTTCTGTTGTCTTTTTCAGAACCGAAAGTGTCTCCTTTCAGAGTTATGGCCAAGGCCGTTCTGTCCTCAGAAATGGATGTGTCCTGGGAGCCCGTGGAGCAGGGAGACATGACGGGAGTGCTTTTGGGCTACGAGGTACGCGCCTGCCACAGGAACACGAGTCACTGAAACTGAGACTGGAGAGCCTAGCAAAGAAAACTCCCCCAGGCTAAGTGAGCTGAAAGGAAATAGCATTTTGCTTCCAAAGGTGGAGGATAATTAATGGGCAGCACGATGCTCTAATGGGGCCCATATAAGAGAGAAACAAGAGAGAAACATCCTCTTTTTTTGTTTTTTATCCTGCTTGCCTTTCCACACAGGCTGTAACCTCATTCCTGGGCACATACTAAGCAAAAAGCACAGAAACAAATACCAAAGGGTCTCCAGCGCTGGCTGTGGGTGGAACGAGGCTGGTGTTTGCAGATGCCTCTATCCTTACTAAACCCATCATATCCTTTTCTATTCAGATTCGGTACTGGAAGGATGGTGATAAAGAGGAGGCAGCTGACAGAGTGAGAACAGCGGGGCTGGTCACATCAGCTCATGTCACTGGCCTAAACCCCAACACGAAATACCACGTGTCAGTCAGAGCTTACAACCGGGCTGGAACTGGCCCCCCCAGTCCCTCCACCAACGTCACGACAACCAAACCACGTGAGTGAGCCCTGACCACCTCCGTTTCACACCTTGTACTCCCTGGGGTTGCTGCTTCCTCCAGAGGATCCCCAACAATCAGCCAACTGCAGCAGCTTTTTTCTCTCTTGCATCTCTTCTCTATGTTCAGAGCAATCTTTGCTGAGGTGCTTCCCTTTAAACCAGCCGCAAAGGTGCCCTCAGCCCTGTCAACCAGCCACAGAGTCCCAGGAAACGGTTGTAGCCAGCACAAACCTCCTCATCAGTCCCTGACTGACTGAGTCTCTGTCTTGTTTTTTATCTCTTAGCACCAAAGAGGCCGCCTGGCAACATCTCCTGGACTTTTTCTGGGTCTATGGTCAGCATCAAGTGGGACCCAGTGGTGGCGAAGGCAGATGAGTCTGCAGTTACGGGGTACAAGGTACAGGCAGCCCGTAGCTGGCCCTCTCTTATAGGTGACCCTAAGGAAAGCACAGTGAGCGTAAACTCGGATTTACCTCTTCCAACAGATGCTTTACAGGCAGGATTCCCACTCTGCTCCCACACTATACCTGGCCAGCAAGAGCCGCATTGACATCCCTGTCCCGGAGGACTTCACTCATGCCTTCGTACAGATCAGGGTGACAGGCCCCGGGGGAGATGGGATCCCAGCAGAAGTTCACATCCTCAGAAACAGTGGTACGTACGCTCCTCCGGCTACACACCCTCTGTGCGCAAACACTTGCTGCCAGGGCACAGGAAAATGAGCTCAGAGAGAGGAGTTAAGCTGCAGAACCACTTGCCTGTCATCTGCTCCCACTGCTCTCTGACAGGCAATGATTTAGTCCTAACAGCCACACCACGAGCACACAGAACCCCAGAACTAACGCTTCACCAACCCCCCCCCAGCTCTTTCCACAAGACGTCCAGCCGCGCAAAGAGACGGTTGCTCCTTCCCTCTTCCCTTTCTTTCCAGGGACAAGTATGATGGTGGAAGACTCTGTGACGAGGCCAGTGCCACACGCTGTCATTATCACAACTAACTCTCTAGTAATGGTGGCCCTGATGAGCTCCCTGCAGCTCTGACGACGGCCAGCGCAGCACAGGACTGCCGGACGCGCTGCCTCCCAAGCCGGTGGGGA
The DNA here is from genome assembly GCF_000703405.1 of Apaloderma vittatum. Taxonomy (NCBI): domain Eukaryota; kingdom Metazoa; phylum Chordata; class Aves; order Trogoniformes; family Trogonidae; genus Apaloderma; species Apaloderma vittatum. Next base: position 26,938 of record NW_009717984.1, read on the forward strand.
ACTACTCAGTACTCACCTGCCGTAACTTCCACGGCAGCACTGCAGGAGAAAGGATTGATTCGACAACATTGTTTTAAGGGAGGAAGAAAGAATCGGCCTTTTTCGTTCATTTTGGAAGAATATAAGCTTTCATACAAGACATGGGTCTTTAAGGAGTTGAAAATTTTTTTAAAGAAACGAGTGAAACCAAGCAGGATTCTAGGCGAATTCTGGCAGCCAACTGCCCCACAAACTTCATCCAGTAGGTTTTCTGCCTTATGAAGCCATGTACTAAAATAATGAGACTGCTAAACCCGACTTTTTATTTTTAAATCTGTACAGCGAATTTTGGGGGGGTAAGGGGAGGATGGGGACTGAGGATTTTGCAATGATCAGCATGTTCCATACCGATCCCCAGTCACAGGCATTTCTAAAAATTATGGGACAGCATTTTTCTCCTCTCCACCCCTCATTATACAAGCCAAATTCTGCAGCAACCAGCTCAAGGAGATAAAGCCACGAGAGAGATTGATCACTGCCCCATGCTGAAGATCAGTGAACAAAGTTTAAAAGAGCTTTTTTTTACAAGACTGGTGTTAACTTGCAAGCCCAGCCTATTGTTTGTATCAACTGTGATGCTGTGAGGTGCAACATCCAATGTTACCCATTTCCCATATGCTTTGGGGGTTTGTTACGCTGTTTGCTTCTTTCCTTTTTGATTGGGGAGGGGAAGGGCTAAGCTTTCTAGCATTTTCCAGTTTGGAAAGGTAGTTTTGCCTAATAACGGAGATGTCAACCTATCCAATTTCAATAGAGAGAGGGCCTTGAAGGAGGGAAAAAAAGGAATATTACCTAATTTAACCAAGAACTGGAGACTCAAGGAAGCCATCGCTGGGGCAGCAAGGAAAATCTGGCCTCGGTCAGGTTCCTCTCCCTACACAACCAGTTCCATCCAGCCAAAATCCAGTCTCGACCTGGGAACTGCCACATTGTGACCCAACCAGTAAGTCAGCCTGGTTTTCAGGTGCAAGGCTCACACAGCTGCTGTAAATGGGAGGGCTGGCACGCCAAAGGCATACAGGGCGGCACCATTAACCGACACGATTGGGAAAGAGGTCGCATATTAAAATCCCCCTGTCTCCTGGTGAAACAACTGACGAAAGTGAAGCGGAAGCTGAGTTACGCTGCTTCCTGGCTATACCCCAAGAACCCTTCTGGGGACCTTTCCCCGCCCGCACCTTCCTCCCTCACAGCAGACAACACCGCTGGCCTGAGCAATCCGGGTTCCAGAACTCCCTGACAAAGGGACTGTGCGATGAGAAGGGACTGACACAGCTTCTGCACCAGGTGCCAAGCCCTTGCCCTTGCGAATCCCTTAAAAACTGTCGTGTCCCAGGCCTGAGCAGGCATTTGAGGGATCATATGCATAAACCTCCGGCCTCCCAAAGCTGTGCTTATTGCCTATACTCACAGTATCCCATCCCAATGTTTTTAGTGCCTGGCCTGCCCTGGAAGGGAGAAGGTAAACGCCCCGGGAGGGTCACACCGCGCGATGCAAAGAGCAAGGCTCCGGGCTGAGGCTGAAGGGCTCCTACATGTTTAGTAAACAAGAGAAATGTGTTAAGAAATAGGCAAAGACAAAATAAACTTAAGGAAAGAGTCTAAACATTTGCAGCAGGAAGAAAGGGTAGCTTCCATAACAAACAACACTCAAGATAAAGTGGAAAAGACGACAGCTCCCACTGATCCCAGGCAGGGAACCAGCCTGAAGTCTGTCCCGAGCTTCCCCCAGGTCCCTCTGCAGCTCTCCAAAAATTACCCCCTCTGTCCCTCGAGCAGGCTGAAACCCTTCTTTCAGAAGGACAGCAGCTAAATATAAATTATATTTTTGTATGATTTACGTTGTTGAAGATTTTAAAATATTTTTATTGACAGTTGAAAGCCTTGTTTGGCAAAACGTTTTATGTTGTTGATTCAGTGTTTTTCTTACCCCCTGCACCTTGCTGGGCCTTCGACCTCCCTCCCACAAAAGATGGGAGGAAAGGAAAATTAGGAATTCAGTGTTAGCACAACAGCAAAGGAAATCAGGGCTTGGGCAACAGTTACCTGATTGACATGCAGAACTAGCTGTAGCCAGAATGATTCTGAAGGGATAAACTAACTGCCCTCGCACGGACACAGCTCATTCGCTCCAAGAGGTGCCCCAGGCCCCTCCAGGGCTGAAGAACGTGTTTTGATGGTCCACGTGTTGGGCGAGCTCTCACAAGCAAGCCGAGCAAAGCGAGGTGCTCCTGCAGAAGTCAAGGGCCGAGCTTCAGCGCAGGCTACGCAACGTCTCCTGCAGAAACTCGGTCTCAACAGATGCTTCCGAATGTGCCCGGGAACACCGGTGGCTCCGTCTGTTTTATTGAACATGACAGTGCTGGAAAACAAGATGCTTTATGGCACAGTGAAGCCAGTATCTAGATGCTGCGATGACACTGGTTTTTCACTAGCTGCCACCTGCAGCGTTTCCCTGGGAAGGTTAATACATTTTCCATACATTCCTTTGTTCAAACTACTTCACAGGCACATTTCACCTAAGACGCTAAGCCTACATGAGTTGGATTTCAAACGTTCCAGTTTGCACTGCTCTGCATTACAAATGGGCTGAACATATTTTAATTTGTAAAACTGATGGGATAGTTATTTTCTAAAGCCTTCAGATGACAAGCAGATCCCCTTGAAAGTTCAATGTCTTCAATCTAATCCAAGCTACGCCTCTTTTTTGAGAAGGTAAATCATCAGTACATACCATTTCATCATTTTAAACCCAAACCACTGCTGAGTTTTTGCAGTATTTTAAGGATTACCAATAGATGCAAAAAGATACGACCTAGTGATAATCACAACAGCCTTACAACTTGCTCTAAACCATGCAAGGGGTGAACAGGCTGCCTCTCTCCCATAGATTTGTTTGGAATTTTGAGGGGTATTTGTTGATACTTCAAAGCTGCAGAGCAAAAAAGCCAGCGAGACATTATCAAACTCTTCGGATAAGCACAGGGGAACACCTCGGGTGAAGGACAGGGCACGTTGGGGAGGCAGTGGGACAGAAAAGATTTTCCACTTGCAACACTGGGGGTTGAGAAAGGCCAAGTTCAGGCCCAGGCGGTTACAGGCTAAACCCAGCTCAGTTTTTGTACCCACACACGAGCCACGTTAAGACAAAGGCCACCTTGTCTTAGGCAGTCTGTTCTGCCATTTTATTTATCAGAGAGTTAGCTCACCCACAGAAAAGGATCTGCACATGCAACTGCAGCATCTGTACCTAGTTAAACTTCATCCAGGCTCTAGAAAAACTACATCTAAAGCCTGGCCAAAGTCACCAACAAAAGATTTAGAATAAGCTTACTGTGAAGCCAGCTAAGAGTTTCCTAAAATGCAGAACGGGGGTTAAAAGAAAAGGTGTTCAGAGCTGGGGGAGAAAACTTAGATATCAGCATCTAAACAGAATTTACTGGCTTTATGCTACTGCATTAAGTTGCAGATCAATATCCTGTCTCATTAAGAATCCCCTACACTGAATCGCTCTGGGCATTTGCTTTAGAGATTAACTTACAGGGATGAGTTAAGTGCTGTGGGTTTTGTAACGGCTCGCTAAGGAAAGTCATCTCATTTCACAGGGTTCATCTTACTTGTCAATACTAAAACCCAACCTGAACAGGGTGCTGCAAGGGTGGAAATGTTTGGAGAGGAGCTTTACAGTTCTGATATATTCATGTTTAACATAGAACAGTCTTCTACCTGATACTATGGAACTTGCAGACTGAAAATTGCGCTTCTGGTTTTAGGCTGGCTCTCAGCTGCAGGAGTTTGAATCAGGAACTTTTGAACAGCTCCCCTTTGCAGCAGGACAGATGAAGTGTTGTGCCCTGAGTGGGAGACGCTCATAGCTTTGCCCAAGGAATCAGGTGGATAACACAAGCATCACATTCAGCTAATGCCTGGGAGGGTCTAAATCCCATCTGTTCCAAACCTGCAAAGCTATTCCCCCATCCACAGAAACCCTCTGCTGTGAATAATTTTAATCCGGCCCCACTACACACAAACAGGGCAGCTTTCTTCCCAGTAACTTTGTTGTACACTACTTTTTTAAGAAAACCGATCGGCAAACATTGTAAGCCTACTGTACTTACTGTAACTATGGTTATTTATTGGCTCCAGTAGCACGCAGTTCATAAATAAAGATCTTCAGAGACTTTAGACTACTACTGGAGTCCGGAGTACTTCAGTCCAGCTTTAAATGCAATTAGTACCTTGCTTGCTCGAGTCTCCCTGGCCCAGGACTATATTTTTCCCGACTGCCAATCGCACATACTAACACAAACAATGAGCCCAGCGAGATCCCATCTACATGGAGCTGTACCCTTCAGCAAAAGTTAAGTATATATTAGTAAATAAGTATATAAGAAATTCAAATTCTGTCCTATGACAGTGATAACTAGCCAAAAGAGGAGAGACTGTCCTTGGGGCAAGGAATTGGAGGGGGTTGATGGTCTGGTTAAAGATGTTAATATAATATGCTTCCTCTGGCTGGTATTCCAATGGCTCGGAAGTAATGCTAGAACACTCAAAAGTAAAAATTCCTTGCCCCTTATTAGCAGAAAGGGTAACTGCTCATTGGAAAATCTTGCCAAAAAGCTTCATCGTCAATCACAGCCTTTAAACCAAGATTGGAAGTCTTCCAAGAATGCTATCCCCTAGATCAGCCACAAGCTAGCAGGCTTGCAAAGGTTCACTTACACTATAGAAAATACTTTCCATCATTGCAAGAAGCACTGCATGAAATCATCTGGTCTATGTTACATCAGATTAATTCATCAGTCACTCCTTCTGGCTTTAAAAAAAAATAAAAACCCAATCTATTGGCTTCCTTCTACCTCTGGGAAGGTTGTCAAGAGATCACCTGGAACAGCTCTAAGTGAGACAGGCACTGGGGTTTAGCTGAAGCCAGGAGCAGCCGTGCTGGAGAGCGGACAGAGGGGAAACGGGGCTCAGCAGCCCTGGCTCGCAGGGAACCTCAGCCAAACCCTCTCCCTCAGCCCACCCTGGACGCATTCACTTTCGTGCAGCCCCTAAAAGAAACACCAGGCTTGATCATAGGGCAAGACGTGCTCCCAAGATCCCTTCTTGAGTCCCTGAGGAGGCATGGATGGAGGGAAAGCAGCTGTTCCTCCTCTTCCCAGAAGCTCCAGCCACCCACAGCTGGAGGTGACACAGCTGGCTGTCACAAACGCTGCTAGTCCCTAACCTCTGGGTCCTGATGGCAAAACACACCCAAGAAAGGGTCTGACAAGGGTGGGCTCAGCTGTCCTCAGACCCCAGGCGGGCTCCTGCCCCTTTGCCCCGTGCTCTGCAGAGCTGCAGGCGAGGCCGCTCATCACGAGCGCCGTAATTAGCTCGGGGATTTCTGCCGCGAAGGGGCTTTGAAAAGGTGAGGGCAGCATCATTAAAGAAACCAGCGGGGAGCGGCCGAGACCGAGATGAATCCCTCCTCAGTTCGTCCCCTGCAAGGGCGCTCCTGCTTTCTCAAGAGCCATCATTACACGCCGCTGCACGTGATATAAATCACGGAGACAAATGCCTCCTCGCCAACAAGCACACGGGTCCTACTGGAAAGGCAAAGCACAGCCCTGCGGAGAGAGCACGCCAACACGGGATGAAGGATGCTGTAAGGCATCACCTCCACCCATCGGTCCCAGAGAGCCAGCACCAGCTCACCAACTGCTGCTTCCACAGAAACAGATCCACTGCTATTTCATAAAACGCTCCAAAATACCTGGCTAGGAAAGATATTTTACAGACCCAAAGGTCATTAAAGAAAATTACCACATTTCCAGCTACCTCCTTTATCCTGTGCGAAGGACTGAGATATGGTAAATGAGATACTGGATAAATCAGCCAAAGCGCAGAGTGGGAAAGGGGGAACAAGAACATGAGAGCCTGAGAGCTGCACCATCCGATAGATTCCAGCAGATCCCTGAACTGCTGCAGGCAACAGCAGGAACAAGTAAGAGAATTAACACAGATCAATGTGCAGAGGGTGGAAGAGTCAGCCCGTCAGTTGGTGCAAAAGCAGCATATGGGGTTTGTTTTCCTCTTTGCTGCCATTCAAGATCCAGCAGTTAAGGCAATCTACTTATTCAATTTAGATAAGCTTCAGTAGATAACAGCAATTTAAACAGCTGCCTATGCCTCACCATTCTGTTATTACCTTCTTCTTTCCAAGTGCTAATGCCATTAGCAAATTGACTTCCTCCCTCACACAATCTGTCTGGCTTGAGTATGTACAATACTAATTGCTTCCTAATACTCAGGACCAGCAGCAGAGGTCTGTAGGACAGAAAAACCTCCAGCTGGGAACTGGGAACACACAGGGTTGGGTGCAGTCCCTGCCATCCTCTCCTCCAGGTGAGGCAGACAAACTAAAAAAAAAAAAAAAGTTTAGGCACCAATTCAGAGCAGAAAGAGACACCGGGGTTTTTTTTCCCCTGTAATTTAGTCAGTTATGTTGGGAATAGCAGGGACAATGACAAAGAAAACATACATATTACAGGAAGAGACAGAAAGAAATGCAGGGACGGGAGAGCTAGCTGTTTCAAAAGGTCCTTGCTTCACCTGCTGTCACCGACCTCCCACACCTCTGACTCGCCCTATTCCCTTTTTGTGACCTTTCCTTCCTCCAGCTCTCCCTTCCCTCCTCCATCCCCAGCAGACCTGCTAATGCAAACATCACCCAACACAGAATCATAGAATGATTTGGGTTCAAAGGGACCTCAAAGATCATCCATTTCCAAGCCCCCTGCCGTGGCAGGGACATCTCCTGCTACATCAGGTTGCTCAAGGCTTCGTCCAGCCTGGCCTTGAACACTTTCAGATTGCTGCAGAGCTCCAAAAGCACACAAGGAAAGTGCCGTTTCAAACAGCAGGTGTCCAGAAGAGGCCCAGTCCTACCCTTTCTGATCTCTGGAGCTGCACTGTCCCTCACAGCCCTCTATCTTTAAAAAAAAGCATTAAAGAAAAAATATTAATCTCTTCCATTCCAGTCATCTGGCTCCTCTTAAAAAAAAAAAAAAAAAGAGGACACAATAAAAAGATAAGGACCTTTTTGGCTGCCACTGTGACCTGCTCAGCTAAGCAGTGAGAAAATGGATTGTCCAGGACCTTTCATGTAATCTTTCTGCATTTCTAAAACACAGCTGCCCAGGGGAAGCAAGCCCCTGCATTTACATTACAAAGAGCAGAGAGGCTCTTCCAGATGGGACAGCTGCTCTTTGTTGATTTTAACCATTAGCTCCCAAACCAAGCACATCTCTCCCCGCTCTGCAGAGTTCTTCAGCAGAGAGGGGATCCCACAGCCCGCTCCAAACCTGACCCGAGGAGGTCTCATCCCACGCAGCAGAACGGGCAGGAGTGCAGCTTCCCCACTCCTGTGATGGGTGTCTCTCATCCACAAATTTGATCACCCATTTCTTCACCTCCAACAGACAAAAAGAGCTCTGCCTCTGTATCATCTGCTTTTTTTTTTTCAGTCACCTCAGCCTCACGTCGCCACGTTTCCTAAACCAGATTTCAAATTCTCTGCTCTCAGTATATATTTCTCTTTCAGGCATTAGCCCCTAGTTGATCTAAATGAGCTTTTCAGCAGCTGTTACTGCATCCCTGCAGCTCTCTCCAGCGTCTCTTGGAGCCTGGGGCAAGGCCCCGTCTCAGGCTGTTTCCAGCAGTAGCAGGGAAAGCTTGAGGCAAGAGAGAAATGCTGTTGCATACGGTTGGAGGGTGCATAGTTGGACTCACCCTCACCCAGGGGGGCCAGCCCCAAAGATATCTCACAGCTTGTGGGTGTTTGTTTTTAGCAGGAAAGGTGAAGAGGCAAAGCCAGCATTTCTCCATCCCGCGGGGGACAGCGGCCCCAGCTTTGCTGCCACCAGCACTTGGCCAGGGGAGAATTCAGGGCCTGATGCAGCAGTGGGCTCAGCCCGTAAATACAGGTGTTTGCTGCAAAGTAAGAGACAGACAGTAGGAAGAAAAGGCACTTAACAGGTCTCTCTGTACGTTCTGCTACCAAGGGGGAAACAATACTCGCTACAGAGTCGCTGCATGTTTCATACTTACTAATCACCAGGAAAAATGAAAGATCCACAAACCCACTGAACTCTTCCTTTCCTCTCCCCTTAAAGATTTTAGGGATCAGCTCAGCTCTGAGACATGATTAAAACCATCCAGTTATGTTCTTAAGCAGCAGTGCTCAAACTGAAGATTTGCTGTGCTACCCAACGCTCCCCGCTTCGTTATTTCACACTACAAAAGTGTCGCTTGAACACTTCACAGCTTTCCAGGCTAAAGGAAGAAAAATCTCTCTTGAGGAGAGGCCACCCCTCATCCCCACACCACCCCACAGCCACTGAAACTGGACCGCTTGGGTGTGATGGAAAGGACAGTGGAGAGCCAGGAAACCTCGCAAGGGTGTGAGCTTCTTTGCACCTCGTGATGAAAGCACCACCTGCCAAACGGCGAGCTGTGTCAGGTCACAGAGCGCTCGGCAAGGCAGAAGAAATCTGAGGAAACAAGACAGGAATAAGGATCGCAACTTATTAAAAAAAACAAACAACACTTAGAGGTAAAATAAAGGAGCCCAGCGAAGCAGGTTGCAAGGAGCAGAGAGCAGTTTTCCGTGGCTCAGTGTCCTCCAACTCCTGCCTGGCCCATTCCAGACCATCCTTTCACACAATGTGGAGGCAAATTGCCTTGGCCCACCCGGAGCTACTGCCTGCACCACTCCACTAAGACTCAAACTTTGGTTCTACAGTCCAGTACTAACTCACCAGACACCGAAGCTTAGGAAAATATTTAATAGAAACTGTGGCGGCCAGAGGAAAGGAAAAAAAAAATTAGAAGCATTGCCTTGAAATACTGCACCAATACTAATAAATAGAGGGAGACATGAGATGGCATAAAATCTGAGTTCATTGCTGTGCAGCTCTCCTTTTGAAAATCTTCAGGACGTAGAGAATTGTTTTCACGAAGAGAGCCACGATCACTCCAATTCCAGCTACTGTCAAGCCTTTATATAACAGTTCTGCTTGCTCAAAGCTCTGCTTTTCTCGCATTTCTTCATAGGTGCTATTTCCTGCGTTTCCTTCCTCCTCAATCGCTGCTAACTTCTGTTCCCGAGTCAAAGATTTTTCAAAGTCCAGATCCACCAACTTACTTTGGATCACCCTGACCCCAAAATAGATCCTCTTGACGACTTTGAGCGTCTTCAACTTCCGCACGTCGCATCGGTAAGTCCCCGCATCAGCCTCCCTGGTGGCGGAAAACCTGACGACGGGCTCGGGGTTTTTAAAAGGTTTGAAGAGCACATCGTTTGTGGTGACGAGGCCATAGGCAAGGCTCCACGTCCAGCCATAGCCTCTGCTCCCGAGCCTGCTGGCGTCAGAGTCCAGGCAGCTGAGCTCGAAGGGTTTGCCCGCAGGGACAGTGAAGTGGAGCAAACCACAAATCCAGTTGGTGAGGCACTCGGACCTCTCCAAAGTACAATTTCTCCTCTCTCCGGAGGGAGTGATCTCGCACAGCTCCTCCAGTTTGAAGCCCAGCCCACAGGTGACGCTGCAGGCTGTGGCGTTGACCGCAATTCTCGCCACCACCGACTTCAGCTCTGGCGGGATGGTGACTTTGTCAGAGGAAACCACCAAAGGTAGGTAGAGAGCACAATGTAACATCACAAGGATGTGGCCGATCCCCAGGGTCTTCATGTTGGGGTTATCAACCAGACACGTTGCCTTCTAAAGTCACACAAATTCAGTAGTCAAAAAACTACAAAGTCATTCTTTGTAAATCTTTAAACTGACATGTCACCAGCACCATCTTCCACTAGAAAAAATCCCCCGAGACGACAGGCTTGAAGCACAACGCTGCCAAAGAAGATGCAACACATGACTGCATCAGTCGGAACGTGAAGAGTAATTCAGTTCTTGTAACAAGGCAACAGAACGTTTTAATCTACTACATCCCAGCAAATGAGATCTATCTGACAAGTTAAAAAAGATTAAGCCCTGCCTTCTCTCCAAGATATTACTACTTCAGACGAATTTCCACTGTAAAGAAGTACTGCTCCAGTTTAATTTTCCCCTCCAACTCTAAAGCACTATAAGTAATCATTACCAGAACCCTTAAAATAAAGCTGTCGAGCATAAGGAAATGATAATTCCTCACGCAGCACCTGCACAGTTCTGCCTCCCATGTGCATATCCCCAAAGCACTCTCGTATTTACCGAGATCCTAAGAACACGATTTCAGCCTCTAGGTCACCCGACAGCACTGAAATCCAAGGCAACCGGAGCGGTTTTTTATCTCTGACAACATAAACCACGCAGGGCTGGGAGGTCACTCACGTCTCCGTGAGCACGCGGTGCCGATGTCACAGTCCCGCTGCCGGGGTCGGAACGTAGCAAAACTTCCGAGGGAGAACAAAGAACTCCCGAGTCTGAAGCCCAAGGTTCATAAAAAGAATCGTACCAGGCTGTTGGCACCCACCGTGGTACTCATGGAATTGTTGAGGCTGGAAAAGACCTCTGAGATCATCAAGTCCGCAAGGGAATTCAGAAGGGATTCACCAGCCCCAGCCTCCTGCATCCCTCAGAGGAGCTGCGGTGAAGGCACGTGTTTGTGCTGTAGGATTCCTGAACACCGTTGCAATATAAATAATCACAGATGCATGGAAAAGCCAAGACTTACCCATTGACTTCAGGAAATAAAACACATCTCTTTATTTACAAACACAAAAACTAACATCACCGCTATACGCTACCGCCAAGCCAGTATCTGACAAATATTGTACAAAACTACAGATACCAAAAAAAAATAAAATAAAAGACGGAAGAAAATAAACCAAGGACATATACACTGTACAGAGAAGTTTTAACAAAGATGGAGGCTGGAGCCTGTGGCAAATCATACGTTTCAAAACAGGCTAGAGGACCATTGCCTGTGAATCTTTTAAAGCTCATGGGGTGAGCCACGCCACAGACGGGAGAATTTGACAAAACAGTGATTCAGGAAAGATGCGAGTCATCCTACAAGCAGAAAGAACAAAGAAAATACTGTACACAGGGGAATGAATTTCATTAAATGAAGCAGGTCACCGCACCAAAGCAGGAAATTAAAATACCAGTTTTAGAAACCTTCTGATTTAGAACATCTCTCTTCTTCTCATGCTTATCTCTCATGCAACTACTGCATACTTCCGACTGCAAAATAATAAACCCCTTTATGACTCCTCCATTTTCAGTGTCTGCAGGACACTCTGAATATTTAAATACATAGAGATAAACTCAAATAATTACATCTGGGGAAAATCTGATAGTAATTGCATAGGAACTACAGAAGTCTATAAAAAAGGGGCGTTAGGAATGAAAACTTTCTTTTACCAGGCAGTTGATCTAGTACAGACAGGTGTCAGGCTGCAGGTACTGGAGAAAGAAAGTGTCTCTTCCCATTCCCACAAGAAAAATATTACAATTTTTTTTTAAGGAATAACAGGTTAACGCATGGCTGGGAATGAGCTGTTAGCATTCCTCTTCCTTTCATTCTTGATCCAGAAGCGTGTGTGTGTGGGAATAAAAGAAAAATTAATTGTTTCAGTTGGTTCTGTTTTTTCTCTAACTGCCAGTACCTACCAGCTAAAGAGGACACCAATTGTTCGTGGTAGGGCGCCTCGCAGGAAAAAGATGGAATAAAAACACTTGCAAGGGCAGGAAGAAACTGTCAACATATCAGAGACCAGAAGAAGGCATATAAACTGAGTATTTATCTAGAGCTACTTTCACTCGTTCCTTCTCCCATGAGCAGAGTCATCCTTCATGTCTAAAATATTCACAATATGAAGATACATCCTTTGCACACTTCAGAGAGTGTCTTGATTCTTTCCTGTTAGATCTCCATCCACCTGAGATGAAATCAAACCTGGCACATAATCAGCAGCAGCGTCTCACTAAGCGTGTCAGCACAGGAGACGTCACGCAGAGCTAAGGGAAAAGCTGATGGGGTAACGCAGCTGGCGGAGAAAGACTTAACAAACTCACTTGAAATGAAAATTAACAGCAAAGGAAGGGAAGTTTGGAGGCCACGCAGTCACACGGCATTCAGGAATAAAAATACACGCTCTGGGTATTCTTCAATCCAGGAACAGTTTAAAAGATTTTTAAGTTTAAAAGATAATGGCTGATCGGCTCTGGAGTGGCAGAGTGTTGGGTACCAGCTCCCTTTCGGGGTAGTTAGAGAGGTCAGCCCAAAGGCAGTCCAGTCAGTCTCTTTGCAAACCGCATGACCTGAGAGTCAGCATCTTACACGGTTCCACGAAGAGGCAGTTAAGGAGGAATGAAGGCCGTTTCCTCTTCGATATTCATGTCTTACAAAAGTCACTCCCTGAATCCATGGACAGTCTGCTGTATTAGTCAGTCCACTCTGACTGAGCATTTCATCTATTTCCCACATTATGGTGCCAATACAGGAAAGAATACAGGAAGATAAAGACGAGTGTCTTCACAACAATTCTGAGATGGCACCACCTGCTAAAGAGATCAAAGGCAGATGAAAAGTAAGTAAATGAGACTCAAACAGAAACCTGAAACCACCAAATACAGTAGCATTTCCAGAAAAAAAATGAAAGAGAACGAGGCTTTCCAGCTAAAGCCATTCTTCTCAGAATGAGAAAAAATCAACAAGATACTATCTACAACAAATTAGGACCTCCAGTATTTCTGCATTTGTATTTGAGATCACATGCACAGGCATGGACAAGGTGGCTGAGGAACTCTTGAGTTTTTACGCCACAAAGTCGCAAGCAAACTTACCTGGTGTACAATTTTTTTGATTTGTCAATCCCAATCTCAGAGCAAAAGCCCAACTGAAAACAACAAGTTCCACCCAAGTTTGGGTCAAACCAGATCACCATTAAAGGTTTTATTGCGAAACTAGGAAATGGATTGAGCTTCTCCATTTGCTTATACTGAAACCTGATTCTGACACAGGAGCTTGAAGAATCCAACATTTACCAGAGGACAAATGCTTGTTGCGTGGCTGGTTTAGCAACTGATTAGTTACTTTGGAAAGCAACAGCACCTGGCAGAATTAACAGCTTCATGCACAAGAGACAGCAAAGGCAGTCTGGCTCTGGGATTCTCAGGCAGGTGGCTACTTGAATTGAGAAGCCTGGCAGAAACTCAAGAAAAAACTGGCTGCCCAAAATAGGAATTGTAAGCGCAAGCCGTAAAGAGAAGCAAGGAAGACAGATGTGAACTTGATGGACTAAGAGACTACTGTGAGCTTGGGAAGATCCAAGCGACAGTTTTCTTTCTGTTCTTGCAACAGGACTCGTGTAGACACTTCCAACACTGACCACTGAGATCTACTGCATGGATCTACCAGATCCTAAGTCCACAGCACTGCAGACGTGAGCACAACAACAGGTTCCAACGAGAGATGGAAGCCCATCACAGCCATATTGATTATCTGCCTTTAGCTCAGTCAAGCTAAAGAGTGACACCACAGAAAAACACCTTGAAGTGCTTACAGCCAACAAAGACCAAAAGCAAATTTTAGAAAGTTTTAGTCTTAGCCTTTTGCACATGGTCATGCTCATCAGCAGTGCAATCAGCTGGTCTGCTGATGACATGAACAGTTACACTCATTTGGGCTTCAAACCAGTCTTGTCCCCCCAGCATGGTACACCAGGGCAGTCAGGACTGTAACAGATGCCAGCAAAGACACCTGAGGATCCACACAATCCAGATCACTCCTTACTATCACACCTTAAAACATACTGGGTGCCCCTTAATACCTTGAGAAGTCTGATAAATCTGATGCTAGAAGCTGCTCAGTACCTCCCAGGCTACAAACAAGGTCTAAGGATGTTCTTGGATCCTGTTTAATTTCTGGATTTCACAAGGTGCAGTTCGAAAGCTTTAAATGGAAGCCTGGAAAACATCTACCATGTTTTCACCCGTATAGACTAAGTTTATTTTATCCTATTCCCTTTTTTTCTGAAAATAACAATTATCAGTACTAGTACAAGCAAGGAAACAGGAGCTGAGCAGGATGGAGAATGAGCAAGGTGGGCAGCACAGGACTAGCAGTGAGGGGCGGGACAGGGGGAATAAAATCACAGTCTAAAACCCACAGCAGCGGCTGCTGAGTTCAAGGAAACGCAAAATTTGCTGTATCAATCACATTGTGACTTGGATACTGTCTATATATCAACCCCGAGTTCTTCATTACAATCTAAAAAAAATAAATAAAATGGAGTCCACATCACTTAATCCAAACATGTGCTTTCTTCACGGTGCTTAAATGAATTTTTCCCAAGTAAGAAGCTCAAGTAGCAAATGAAAGAGATGGGAAACATCCAGCCTCTCTGAGACTAAGTCTGGGCTGCAAAAAACGTGACCTCAACAGTCTTGTTTTAGCACGCAACCAACAAAATATGGCAAAATAAAAAGGAGAAAAGCTCACCAAAACCTACCCCCATAAACAGCCACTGTACTTCCTGGAATTTACCTAAGGCTGCTGCAGAGCTAGAAACAGAAACTTCAGCTCTTGAATTGTATCTCAGGGTTGGTTTATCAAACGAGCCATAATGGATGTGCCATTTCCTAGCTCCACTTAGAGAAACTTTCCGTTCTTCATCACTCCGCCCGGTACTGATGACACAAAATGCCAATTTCACCTTCAGAACCCTTCACCATTTACATTTCTCCCCCTCAAAATCAACCCACCAAAACCAAACGTTATTACTGTTTACATTAAGGGTCGATAAGAATCCATCGAAAAGATTAAAGTTAGAAAAAGATTTTTTGCTTTTGAAATACCGCTCAACCTCTATTAAAAACCCGACGCGCTCTCGACACGTAACAGCGCGGGCACGGCTGTCAGTTTTACGACAAATTTTGCCTGTCCTTGACAGCAGTGAAACATTCAGTGAGCGAGCGCCATCGGGGGAGATAAAATGCTACGACTGCACGAAGTCAGAGTCTGTACAAAGCAAGGCCACCAAGCAAGCCAATGCCGCTCACGCTGGGTTCCTTACCTGTCAAAGGCTGTCCCAGCTCCGCCTGCACTTTACCCTTCGCTGCTCCTTCCAGAGGTAAAGCACCTCTGTCCCCTTTGTAGAGTTTCGGTTTAAATGGAGAATCTTTGTCTTTACCTTTTGATCCTTTAGGCCTGCCTGCTTGCTTCTTCTTGGATTTACCATCTCCCTTCACACCCAGCAGCGGATGGACTTCTGCGGAGAGACAACGTGTTACCAGAGCCAACGGTTCCTTAAGATGCTTCTGTCAGCACGTGCAGCCCTCGGCACTAGATAGGATCAGCATTCAAAACGACAGTTTCAGGATGTCTTTACTCATTGCCAGCTTGCAAAAGACCACCAAATCTGCAGAGCTGGCAGCTATTAATAACCGTTGTAAGAAGTGACTTCAAGGGAAATGAAGGAGCGACCTTCTGAACTACGGGTCTTCAGGCAAAGCTAAAAACCATCTCAGACGCAGAACGGCACTAAACTAAGGGCAGCTTCTACGCACCATCGTTAGGTACTCCTTGTAGTTCAATGTTGGTGGTTTTGGGCTTCTTCTTTGGTGCCTGAGGCCCATCAGAGGAGGACTGCCTCTTCTTCTCAGAACCTATTCCCTCATCAGTTAAAGAACTCTGAACAGCATCTGGTGGAGGTCCATACGGGTTTTCTTCTGGATCTTCAACTTCAGGAGCAATAGGTAAGTAAAGCAGAGCCTTGGAG
The DNA here is from genome assembly GCF_000703405.1 of Apaloderma vittatum. Lineage (NCBI taxonomy): Eukaryota > Metazoa > Chordata > Aves > Trogoniformes > Trogonidae > Apaloderma > Apaloderma vittatum. Next base: position 42,749 of record NW_009717984.1, read on the forward strand.
TCCTCCAGTTCTTCATCACTGTGAACGAAAAAAACCTGCTTTCATTTAAAGCTACAGGTTATTGTAACATATTACACAAGGAATATTAGCGACACATTTTGTTATTCCTATTTTAAACAATATATTCTTTCACCTGCTACAGAAGGCAGCAATGGGATCCACGCTAGTTACATCCACTTCCTCATCTTCTGCAGCGTCAGCACCTGAGAACCAGGGAGAAAAGATCACTTAAAGACAGTACGGAAAAGAGCAAACTACTTAGAAAAAAAAAGGGACCGACTGGTAGTGAGGGGAGCTCTGTGGTATGCTGAGAACAACCCTTATTTCCTTCCTCATTTTAAGCATGGTCTTTAACGAGGCACAATTTTTTGGCACCACCAAGTGGCCAAGCTGCAACGTCACCCATCCAAACCCCGGCTACGGCTTTCTATAAGAGTGCTGCAGGTCAATTGGCACAATCACACGGATAGCCTTAATCCACACATCTTTATTTATCCACTCCTGTTTTGTCAGTTAACACGACAAACTATTTGCTACACTGAAGCATGGTTTATGTAGTACCTGTCTGCTCTGGTTCACTCTTATCTTCATCTTCAATGTCAAACTCCGACTCTCTCTCTTCATATTCCACATTTTCATCCAGCTCTTTGAAGTCAGGTGCAAAGGCACTCCAGTTTTCCTAAACCACAGATTCAAAACGGTTTCTACCTTACGCCAAAGGAACAGCAGCCATAGCGAAGACTCACACGATGACAATCTCGTTCTGCATTGAAATTCCCCAAGACACAAGATCACACCAAAAAAAATTTATGTCTCACTTAGGTCCGCAGTCACATGACAAATTAGGAACTGCCCAAGTTAGCTCCTACTGAAAACACACCACTATAAGAATCCTTAAATATTGCCACGTACATCACAAACCAAAGCTGTGCGTTCACATCCAGCCAGTTCAGTTTTGGTTCGCTCACTCAGCTCTCCTGTACTTACACACCACGGTCAAAAGGACACCACTCCCCTACAAAACGTCCCTGTGACGATATTTAAGATTTAATATCAAGCTTAAGTAGTTCAGCAACTGAAATGTGAGCACCATCCTTGCATTCAACAAGATGGCAAAGGTACATCAAGTCAGGCAGGTGAAGCCAAAAGACTTCCTGAACGGGGGACTGAACAAAGGATTTTCAACACACAGCCATTCGGTTCAGTAAGACGGGAGACCACTGGGGAACTCTCACAGGAAAAGATCTAAACGACTCACCACTTGATTCTGAGCCCAGATTGACACAACCCCACTCGAAATAGAAGCTATGATCGGTCGGACAGGATGCCACTGGATTTAATTCAAAAAGAGGAGAAGCTTCACTGGTAAACAGAATTAAGAAAACTTCGTTTTCAAAATATCAAGAAACGTAGTAATAGCAGACAGTTCTCTTACTGCTACATCCAAGAGCAGCTCTCCTCTGGTCCCGTGGAGGATTTTCACTAGGTTTCCAATACTCTTCTCCCAAATGTACAAGGCATGCTGTCGTGCTGACCCGGCCACTATATATTCACCGTCACCAGAGAAACAGCACTTCTTCCACGGCGTCCTGCACGCAAAGAGCGTCACCAGTTAAAGAGGATGGAGGACTGCAGAGTGAACTTGTTTTCCAGACTGAGGTCTTATATAATCCCATCCACAAACACTATTTAAAATTCAAAGCAAATTGAGACAGACAGGTTTCAAATTAAAATACCAAGTAAGATACTGAACTACCCTTCACCAAGACACTCCCATTGGCCCCAAACACATAAACCTCACCTCTTCAAGTGAGGCTGACCAGCCACTCTACTACTGCCTCTCACCTGTTCACTAAATCCTGCAGCTTCTGCATCGGTTCAGGCTCCCCATCTCGTCCACAAGTTAGAATTTCCCGGCCGTCGTACACCCTGATTATCCGGTCAGCTGTGTTTATTAAAAAGCAGCTGTAGAAAGGAGGGCACAGAACATGTGCTGCATTAAAGGACTAAGAAAATAAAAAGAATCGGAGTACATTCCATGAAAGAACTGTAGGCTTTTGTATGCTCTGTCAGTCTGCCTTGTATTTTTCAGTTCATCTTTAAAGGTACCACTTGGTAGATCAACTCACCTTCCTTTCCGAGCAAATTCAATCGATTTAATGGCTGTGGTGTTGCTGGTTCCAGTTGTCACTCTGAAGGAAGCAACAAGATCCTGAGTGTCTGTTTTTAAGACCAAAATCTGCAGATTAAGGAGACAGAAGGCAATCAGCGTCTTCACTGTAACTCCTTCCCCTTTTGGTACCTTTCGCATCAGCTACTAACCCTGACAAGCGAAGCCTCAGCAATCTACACAGGAAAAGTTGGGATTCTGCAACTGTAGTTCTACTACAGTTTCTGTGACAGTTCTGCGACATAAACATTAAGTTTATTCACACTGGGAAAGGATCCAACAAATATGGTCAAAGACAAGAGCACCACAAAGACCTAACTCAGCTGAGCCTCCAACAAGAAGGTGTGAGGCTTTCTTCAGAAGATCGTACCGATGCGGTATCAATCATTCCAAAGGCATTCAGGAAGCTTTATTTATATACTAGAACAAAGACTGCAACCCAGAGACGTTAAGCATCTCCATAAAGACAGGGAGTAACCTGAGCTATCGTACCCAGGGCCGCCTGCTGAAGCCTCACCTTCCCCTTGGCATTGCCCGTATAAATGTATTCCCCTCGCCTGTCAAAGGAGGCCACCACATTGAGATCAGAGTCATCATCCACGGGCAGGACAACGTGTTTGGAGTCCGACAGCGTCAGCATCACCGGCGCCGACTTCATGGGACAAACCAAAACTCTGTTTCTGCAAAGCAGCAGAAGAAGAATTAACAGTCTCTGCTCTGGAAAAGAATTTCCACATTTAAAAGCAGAAAAAAAACACCCTCAATCTATACCAAGACATACAGAATTTCTCTGTATTTTTATTACTTTATTTCATCTTTGTTACTTAAATCACAGTGTGACATCAAGCTGGTATCTATTTTTACTTTGTTTCTTTCTCTAGAAGCTTCTCCAAGTTTATGCAGTAAGTTGTAAACTCAGGAAGACATTTCTACACATTTCCAAGAACCATTCCCTTGTTTACCCTCCTCCCATCCTGATATTTTCACAACAAAAAGAGCCACAACAAATCCACAAGATGAGACACCAAAAAAAAATCTGTGGGACTTGGAAAAAATCGGCTTTGCAAACTGCAGTAAAAACATTTAAATAGTCAGTAACTCTACCAAAATAACAGCATTCAACCCTTTTTATCAGAGGACTTACTGGTCTCGAGGGTGGTACTGAACTTTCAAGATAGGCGAAGGAAACCGAAATCTCTGGTCGCAGTCTCCAGAGAGCACATCCCACTGCGACACAATGTTATCGGTCGAAGCACTCACCAGTTTGTGACCATCTCGACTCCAGCTACAGTAACGAGAGGTAGTTCGAGGAAAAGTTACTCCTTAAATGTAGAAAACACGCACCCACAGTTTCAAGTTGTCCGATATAAATCCACTAGTATGAAAAATAGAGTAATGTTCAAATAATGTTAAGTGGGCTTAAGGCATTTCTAAGCTTTCTTAAAGGAAACTAACCCCCCCGAAAGGCAAGAGAGCATCCCCCAGCTGGCTGATTCCATTTCAGGAATCAGAGCACCTGACGCTCACCAAACGCAGGCTCGAGTAACACAATTAAGAACAGCCTCTTGTACCTGGTGTGTAAGGTACGAACTCAATTGCAACTAAACGCCAAAGTCAGGGTTTTTGTGAAAGAAAAAAAAAGAAAAGCAGCAGCCTTTTCTCACCACAAGGAGCAGACGGGGTGGATGTGAGCGCTTATGATTTTGGCGATGCCCCTGGTCAGGAAGTCCCAGATGACGATGCGCCCGTCGTTGCAGCCCACGGCGAGCAGCGTGCCCCAGCGGTTGAAGGTGCAGGTGAGGGCCATGCTGATGCAGTCCAGCGTGCCATCGGCCTCCTGCGGGG
>NW_009717985.1:0-16152 GCF_000703405.1 Apaloderma vittatum
AACTTCACCGGGTTAGGGGAGCGTTGGGCTGTTACCTCGCTCTGTGCCGCTGTGTGGGTGTCACAAAACCGCCGGGGGCCGTGGTCGGGTGCTCGGTTTCGTCCGGTTCACCGGCAGAATAATTCTTCGGAAAAAGGAAATATGTGGAGTAGAAGCATCAGTGAAATTACGGCCAAAGCGCGATGTGTTTTGGGTTTCTTCCTGTGGCAGAGCGTCTGGGGGGTTATCAAGCCTCCAAAATTCTCTGAAATGAGTTTTTCTGCCTACTGTTGCAATAACCTCGACTGAAGCTTGTTTATATCTTTTGAATCGATACACCATGGTATGGAAACTCTTCTTAAAAAAGAAGTTGTAGATTGCGGTATCGATAAGCACCCAATAAAATTATCAATCTTAGAGCAGTGGTTTTACCTAAAATATATCATTTCAGGTCTGTAAAAGGGAATAGGTTTAGTGTTAGAAAGGTGGCTGTGAGAGGTGGTAACATGTAAAAATACAAATCACTTTAAACCATGTTTTGTGAGTTAAGGTTGATTCCAAGTAGGTTTATTGGTAAAGCCTTAAGAAGAATAAGATGTTTATTTATTGGGCTGAGGGAGGCAGACCAAATTTCAGGTATTTGCTTAGAGTATTGGCATTTACTAATGCTTTAATTTGTAAATCAATTGCAAGGACTCATCGGTGTCAGTGGCCTGTCCCAAACTGTCAAGACCTGGAGTTTCCGTGCAGCTGTTGGGTGCTGTTATAACTCTTGAAATCGTGTTAGAGGATTGTGACACTTTGCACCTGCCTTGCAGCAGAGATTATTCGGCAGCATTTACTAGACTGAAAGTGAAGTTCAGAGATGGAGGTGGTTGTTTGGTCCTTTCACACCAACTTGCATTTTTTCTAAGTTGCTAATTTTTGAGACAGTGCTGGATATATCAGGAGGGGGGATTGTTTGGCAAGGAGTTTGGTTCTGGATTTTGGTTTTTGCTTGATGTAGCATGTTGTAACCATGGCTCTTAACGTTATTTTTCTTTGCCTAGACCATGACAAAATGTTTAAGATGAGCGAAAAGATCTTACTCCTGTGCGTCGGGGAGGCTGGAGACACTGTGCAGTTTGCAGAATACATCCAGAAAAACGTTCAGCTCTACAAAATGAGAAATGGTGAGCGAAGGGGAACAGTTACTCACGGAGAGTTTGGAAGCAGAGTTACAGTTTACAGTTGGGTGTTGGTGGGAAGTGCTGTTCTCAGAGCTTCTCTTTGTCCTTGTAGCTTTCAGAACAGGCTGAGATTAGACAAATGGCATAACATTTTGTCACAAAAGATCTCATTATTTCAAATCAGGATGGGAAAGTCAGGAAGCGAAACGTGGATGTGGGTTTGTGCTGTTGTCAAATACAAACATTTCTTCTCCAGGTTATGAATTGTCTCCTACTGCAGCTGCAAACTTTACACGACGAAACCTGGCTGACTACCTTCGGAGTCGAGTGAGTAACGGCTGAAAGACTTTGGCAACGGGTTATGGGGAAAATTCCCATTTGCAAGTAATGGAGTCTGATGAAAAAAGGCGGCAGCTTCTGTCTCTAGTGGTGAATTCGCTTTGCTAAAAGGATGTTTTCTTAAAATATAACTCAGTTTGCTTATTTAAAGAGTTTGCACGTGGCTTATCAATTTATCGCCTATCAATAACTGGTACGACTGTAGTTTTAAAATTCCAGCAACCCAGTAAACATTTTGTCACAAACACCGCAGCCGGCAAAGTGAATTAAGCCGCTTTAACATAAAGATAAGGTTGTTGGTTTCCATGCAAATGCTCTGAATCCGTTTAATCTTCTTGGAAAATGATTTAATTGAGCAAAGGCGTTTGATGTACTTAGCAAAACAAGCCCCTTTTGTAAACCGCAGCATGAGGCTTTCAGTAAATACCAAATCCGAGCTGGAGCTGTATTTTCAAGTTACTAAACTGCAATTACTGATCTTTTTCATGGTGATTTTTTCAAAGTATGAGGAGATGTCGTGAAGGGGCACACAGACTTGTAAAGATCCAGGGCTGGGAAGCATTTCGTTAGCGTTCTTCTCAATGTGCTGTATGACAGAAAACAAAAAAAATGGGGTGTTGAGGAAGAAGTTGAAGAACTCTGTCGGAGCAGGGCTAGGGAGAGCTGCTCTCTTGCAGGACACCGAACGTCCTGCCCACTTGAGCAGAGGCAGCTGTTTCTCACGTACGATTTCAAGCTCCTTGAGCAGGAGGGGTTTAACTGGCTCCTCGGTCTCCATCATCTTCCTCCGCACCCTCTCCCTTGAGGCCTGATCCCCGCCGTGTGTCCCCTCCTGCCGGAGCCCACGCCTGCCTTCCGGCTCACCTGCTCCAGATGGGCAGCACAGTGGGGAGGACACTGGCAAAGGCAGATGTCTTTATTTACCGGAGACAAAACGTCGTGCTGTTGCAGATGGCGATGCCCTGGAGCGCGCGGCGCACTCTGACATGGCTGTCACACTACAGCGATCTCCGTGCTGCAGGCAGAGCTCTTCTGCTTTAAACATAGGGCTGATGATTTGGGGGGGGTGGAGGGTTTGATGGCACAAACGTTGCTGTCGGAATGTTTTCTCCCATGGATTTCGTTACGTTTTGGTCGCAGTTTGCGGGGTACCAGAAGGATTAACGCTAGCTCTCTGTGTCTGTTTCCATTGCTTATAGAATTCCTGGAGGTTACTAATTTAACTGTGTGGATGATAAATATAAAAATGGAAAAGTAACACGTGCCACCGCCTCCTGTCAGGAGCAGGAAAATAGTTTGGAAGTAAAAAGCTTGGTGAGGGAAGAGGGAAGAGGTGGTTTGCGGCTGCGTTGCCAGGGGCAGCACGGAGCTGCTCCTGTCAGGGAGGGCTGGAAGGTGCGATGGGGAGCGGCCGACGCCACAACAGTTGTTTTCCAGGCGTGGTGCTGCTGTCATGGGCCAGCCCCAAATGGGTTGTTCTCTGTTACCTAGTGTGATGTAATTTCTGAACCTTGTGGCTTCTGGGGTCCCAGTTCCTGGTACCCTGGGGGTGCCTGTCCTGCGAGGCGTTGCCTCGACCTTGTTCTTCTGATGGAAAGTATCGACTGTAACGACACCAGGCTCATAACTTAAGCCATTACATTACTGGGCTCTTTTCTTTTACCGAATAGCCCATGTGTGGCTTTTCCTAACGCTTTTCATCTTAAAACACGGGGTTTATGCTCCAGGGTAGGATCTGAAAAGAATCTTTATTGGTTTGCTTTTATATGTTGCAACTGAGGCAAACTTCAAAGCTGCTTTGGAGCCGCCTGGCTCTCCTCTAGGTGGGTGCTGCTGCAGTTCCTCTTCTGCTGGTGGCTGCTCCGGCGTCTCACTCGATGCTGAGCTGAGTGCTGTGTTCAGTACCTTGAACCTGCTGCTGAGCCGGTGGGGAAGAGGGAAAACAAACCCCTGCCCCTCCAAACGTCCTCAAGTTCAGGTTGTTGTCGCGGTGCTGCGGTTAATTCCAGGTGGCAGGCTCTGGCCCGAGTCCAGGGGAGGCCTGTGAGTTCCTCTCGCCCTGCCCGCGCCTGGCGGGATGCTTCCTCGCGCCCACCTTTCCTCCTCGCTGTGACTTTGGCTTCCGCCAGATGTCACGGCTGCCTCCCGCCGCCGATCGCCGTGTTTTAACGCGCTTTATTGCAACTGTTCCCCTCAGCTCTAAAGGCTGAAGAATTTCACGCGTCTCTTAATTGCTGCAGTTATTTTAAATCAAACAGCACGAAGCGCAAAGCTGCTTGGGATGAGAAATGTTGCCTCTCATAGGAAGGAGAGGTTGGAAAAAGAAAATCCAGTCTGTCCTGGAGCATCAGTCAGCCGCTCCTTGGTAGCCCTTTGGTCACCACAGTCTTCTGAAGAGTTTAGAGCTGTCGGCAAGGATTTAGCTACAAAAGTGAAGGCTGCCCCTGGAATGGACAAAAGGCCGGAGATGCACGAGGAACACCATTCCCACTAAGGCAGTGCTAAGAGGTGCTGTCTGCACGTTTCGTTTGTGATCGTGGAAGTGGTGAATAGATTATGTGTCTTTTCTAAATCCTGCCTTTCTGCGATGATAGAAAGGCGTGGAGGACACTTGGTTTACGTTTGAGTTTTAAGAAGTCGTCTCCCAGACCGTTGGTGGGAGAACTTACAACTGAAAAACGGCTTGCAGAATTGTTTAAGTAACACCGTTTATGGTTGAGTATCTCGCATATGTCAGTGCTGGTAATTCAAAGTCACAGGATAATTTGAGTGATCTTGTGTCATGGCTCTTAAATATCAACTTCTGTGATGCTTCAGAAGAATTAAATGATGAAGTACAGACTAATTAAACCAATACAGCTGCATGGTGACTTGTTTCCAGATATTCTTGAATGCTTTGAAGATTAGATCACACAATTTACAGTGATATGTTTAAATAACTGTAGCCTGCTTTATTCTTTCTTACTGTGTGGGGAAAGTAAAAATCTAGTACCCTGTGTGGTGGGGTTTTTTTTGAGTGCAAATTCACCATGCTTAGTATTGAAATTTTTTTCTTATTATAAAGCTAATGTTTTGGCTTTAGGGTGAAATTGTGTTTGCTTTTTCTCTATTGTTAGCTGCGCCATGATTTTGTTCTTGTTTTGTTGCTTTGTTGATCTAGGCTTTCCAGCATTTTAAGAGATATCCTGTTGGTATGACTAATCTAATAAGAAACATTAGGTAAATAAGAGAAAACTGGAAGTGTATAAAAGCTGTTTTAAAAAATGTATACAATTCCACAGTCGTCTTCTGAGCCTACGTTTGAAAATAATGCACTGCATACATGTTTCTTGAGCTTATAAAATACACATCTTAATACACCGATTCCTTTAGGTCTTCATTCACTTGCTCAGGTTGGCCTAACACTCAAAATTCAGCTTGGTACATGCAGTAAAAGTCTAACTGGGAGTTAATAAGGCGGCGTAACGCCGTGCGTAGCTGGTGCCCTAGATGGGAGCTTTCACAGTGCTGGAATGGGCTGTGGTTAGTGGCGGCACTAAGAAAGGAGCCTGCTCAATTAACAAAGGAGTTCTTAGAAACTGCAGAATGTTCCCATTGTGCTCACGTGTTGGCAGTAAAAATCCACAAGTTTTACTTTGAGATGAAAGAATCTGGTGTGAAAACATAATTACAGTTTTCTTAAGTTTGTGCCGTGAAAGGTGTTTTTTTTTAAAAAAAAAAAACCAAACCCAAAGCCACACACTAGTTTTCAGGAGAATCAGGGCTTTATGGTTTTATTTGCTTACACATCCCTTATCACCAGAAAGACCGAATGGTTCTGAGATTGAGACCCATCTTCCCCTGCAGCCAGCTGGCAGCGCTTCTTGGCAAAGGACTGCGAAACAGTGTCGTCACTCTGCCATAGGTGGCGTGGGGAGTTCATATTCCAAGGTTTGGGGGTGGCTGCTCTAACGTGACGTGGTTTCTGTTTGCAGACCCCTTACCACGTCAACCTGCTCCTGGCTGGCTACGACGACCACGACGGCCCGGCCCTGTACTACATGGATTACCTCGCGGCGCTGGCGAAAGCTCCGTTTGCAGCACATGGCTACGGCGCGTTCCTCACCCTCAGCATCCTGGACCGCTACTACAAGCCGGGTAGGTGCAGTCGGTGGCGAGGAAAATTCTCCTGTTACCAATAAATAAATTCAAGGCTTAAACCGAGAGACCAGCATTCGCTGAGTCAGGTGGCCCAGCACGATTGCTGTCATGCTGCAGATCTGAATTTGACTTTTTGTTAGAATAAACGTAGCTTTAAAGGCTGCCTTCTGGTTTTGCTGAAATGGTAACGTGAAACTAGTCAACTCCTTAAAGTGTTTTCCTGTTTGAAGCATGACAGACTGTAAGTGAAGGAAATTTCAATTTATTCTAAAACTCGACTGGAGTTTCCTGGACCATTAGCTTGTAGCAGTCTGTTTTTAATAAATAACATTTTGATAACTTTATCTTCTATTTTCTTGTCCGTTGGCTACGACCTGTACACTTTCCCAAAGTACCAATCTTCAGAGGGCGGTCCCAGACCCTGCTGCTCTATTTCTGGGGTTGGCTTTGTGTGTGATATATTGAAAACATGCAAGTGAAAAGATCCTCCTGGCGAGGTTGTTGTCGGTGCTCTGAAGCGGCGGTGATGGAGATCGGTTGGTTTGGTGTACAGGTTAATGCACCTGGTAGCTGTTAATTGTAATCTTGTACGTGCCTGTACCTGTCTAAAGTTTTAATTTTAGAATCGTGATCCAGTTCTTGTGCTGCCAAGGAGTGAACTGGCCCTGTCCCTGCTTTACAGGTGGGAAGATGTGCAAAGCCTGGGATACTGTTAATCTGCCACCTTTTGGCTCTAGCTGCAAAACTACTCCTGTGTGCGAAGCTGTTTCATCTCCTAGCAGAGATTTTTGCTTAATAAACCTTTCATCTACCTCCTGTGAGAAATGTCGCTCTAAACCAGCAATTTTATTGCAGAGGCTCTTCTGCCTGAGCAGAGGATGCAGGTCTCGAGCAAACTGTAGGAACAACTTTTGTGAGATTCACAGAGCTTAGGTGTTTCCTAGTCATGTCCCTTGCAAACCGCACTGCTCCGTTTTCACCGTTCCTTGTGAAAAAAGAAGTGAGCTACCACAGGTTGTCACGGCTCGTCATCCCCACGGGCTGCTGGGTTTTATCCTAATGTGGGAGAATAGCAGGGGCACCGCACACGTGCCTTTCCCATTATTAAAGCTAATACCCAGCAGGGAACGTAGCGCTAAAACTGATCTCCGCCTACTGTCACCGGCTCGCAGCCGGCTGCAGACAGATGGAGCTGATTTAAAACTGTAATAAACTCGAGGGGAGAGAGCGAGGCGGCCGGACTTCTCCGAAACCTGGTCCCTGGCCATGGGAGGCAAAATTCCGTCATGCTTCCCATTCCGTGTAACAAATCGATTCTCAATGGCTTGTTGCAGCGTGAGCGCTTCAGTGCGGGGCGTCCTGGGTACATCTGGAAAGTGTTTGCTGTGAGCTGGGAAGGGGAGGTTTTGGTGCTCAGCTGAAAAGTTGTTTAAATTTAATAAAGTTCCTGTTAAGAGAGATGGCCTCTAATTAAATCAATCTGTGGATGTTTTTCTCTTTCAGGTATCACACGTGAGGAAGCTATGGAGCTCCTAAAAAAATGTCTAGAGGAGGTGAGTTGCCAAACTTAGGTCTTGAGAAAGGAATGTTTGTTTGCATTCATTTGCTGATATTTTCCTCTTCCTCTTGGAGCCTTTTCTTTTTTTTTTTTTGCTGTCTTTGCCAGAAGGGGTAATAAATGCACATTGACCAGATGTGGAATAGCTACTGAGGAGAAGGATTTGTGGGCACTTGCGTTGTCTTAGCATGGTTCATGTCCTCCAGAACGTAAACTTGAAGCTTAATTGCTTTTCTTTACTTCTACTTCTTCCACGCTTAGCATAATATTGATACAGACAGTCTTTGACTCGCTGCTTTTATGTTTCTTCTGAACATACTGCAGGCATCCTTCTGTTACTTGTGTTACACTTAACTGGTACCTACTCCTGAGTGTACTTTTCTTCCGTCTAACTGGGGCGAAGATTTAACCTTAGAAGTTCATGATCGGTTTAGGGTAGACATAACCTTTAAGACTCCAAGGCGTTTGTCGTAGGAAAATAGTCTTTATCCTTGTCTTTAAGAGATTCAGTTGAATGGGAAGAAACAGCTGGGGAAGCATCAGGAAGAAGGACTTCAAAGAAGTTCTGTTTGAAGTATCTTTTTGATACGTGCCCATCGTGCCCGAAGTTGTAGCTTGCTTCCTATCCTTGTTAACGGGCTTGTGTATTTTGCATCTCCAGCCTCGCCTTGTCGAACACAGATAGTCTTAAACAGAGCAAATTTGCACTAATTGGTTCCTGAGCAGTGAAAAAAAAAACAAACCTCACCACAGTCTAATCATATTTCTGGTCACTAGAACCAGGATGGAAAGTTGAATGTGCAGCAGCACATCCCTTAAGTTATGCTCTCCTCTTGTATTTAAGCTTTGGATGAATTTCATCTCTCTTGTCTTTTTCTCTTTGTTGAACAGCTTCAGAAGCGGTTCATCCTAAATCTGGCTTCTTTCAACGCCCGGTTCATTGACAAGGATGGCATCCACGAAGTGAAAAATATACCCCTTGCAAAAGCGGCGTCCTAACCCCCGAGATCTTTCTTCAGCAGTCTTGTTTTTGTTCACTTTTGGTTTTTTCTATTCGTTTGAAGCACGCGAGTCATGTACTGCACTGGGAGATTGAATAAAGATTGACATTTATATAGCCAATTCTATCTTTTTATTCCACTGATCCTTCCTGAGAGTATTTAAGTAAATTATTTCACAACGAAGGTGAAACTTGATTTTCTGTTAATGGGTGCACGTTCAGGTTACTTATTTTGCCTTCCTCCTCTGAGATTTTTCAAGTAGAATGGATTTTAAAGTGCTAGTGTCAAGTCACCTGGCCACGGTTCTGTTTCTGGGGGAGAATATTTGCCTGCTGGCAGAATGGGCTCATAACTATGTTAGTTTTAAACATAAACTGATGTATCACTTGTGTGATTTTTCTTAACTCCTGTCTGTATGTATAAAAGTACATGAAAGCAGTTCAATGTGAAGGAAACTGCAGCACTTCTCATAAATCTTTGAATTACTCTCCTCTAGCTAGAGCTTTGTTTCTGTGAGAATAATCAGGGAGCTGTCTAGGCTCTGGATGAGGCTTCGTATAAAACCTCCATTCACAGAGCAGCCTGAGATAATTAGCCGTGGCTGATACTTGAAGTCTGCCCCAAAGTGATTCTTCTGATTTTCATTGAGACCAGTTCCCTCCTTGGATTTGCGTTGAATGAGTTAACCATTTCAAGTGCTCTGCTTGGGTGCTTGTTTTGTGTTTAATAAACTTGGGAAAAAACCTCAGCAGCAGAAGGATGGATGGATGCGTACAGGATCAGGCGCAGGCTGCGTTACTGGTGTGCTGTGGCCTAACACCCCAGTTCTCGAGTGGGAAAGGTAAGGGACAGACCTAACTGTCTTTATTTGTCAAAGCTTGCTTGCTTTTTTTTTTTTTCTTTTTTTTTGGGGGTTTCTCTGTGAATGTTAGTCCCTTCCCCCAAAAGTTGTCAGTCTTAAAGACCAAGTATTCCCATCTTCCTGAGCAGATGAGGGCTGGATGAGAGACCAAGACTTACCTCCCGTCACAGAATAAGGTTGCAGCTCCAATACCTTAACTCCTCCTGCTTCTTGAGACTGCCCTTACTTCAACTCGATTCCTGACTGAAGTCCCATCAGGCTCTGTAGTTTAATTCTCTCCAGAATGAGTTTAATTATCAACTGGTTTAGCTGTAGTCACGGCTGCAATGGCTTTTATTTAAGGCCAATGGCGTGTTACTCTCTGGAACGTTTTGCTACAATTTGCTTTGTCTTTTAAAAACCTTTTCAAACTTTGTTACATGGAGAAAAGAAGTCCCCAGCCTGATTATTTTCTCTTGGCGGGTCACACTTGACATGAGTAGAGTCTGAGTGTTCTAGTTCTCCGATTGAAATCTCACCCCTTCATGTTGCATTAATGTATTTGCTTAGCTTAATGTGCAGCATCTCTAATTTATTTTACCGCTGATGCTGACTGTTTTTGCAGGTTTCTTGTCTCTCTTTTCGAAGTCGTCGTTGCAGAGTGGCTGAGCTGATGTGATACTTTTGTCACTGCATATCAAAGTCGCGATGCCTCCTCGCTGGAGGTAGTCATTATTCCCGACACCGAGCCCGGGCTCTGCTGCTGTTAGATGATGTGAATCTGCGGAGAATCTGCCTGGAGTTTTTACTGGCACCTATTTGCATGCAGGTGATTAATAAACATAAAACAATTAATGCCTTGCAGACACCCTCGTTGGATTCAGGTTGGAGTGGAACATATGTTTTGCCTGAGGGCAGGGCCCAGGATCTGAATCCCCCGTTGAGGGAAGGATAGAAGGGGTTGCAGCAGGAGCCAGCAGAGCAGCAACCCCTAGGAATGAATAAATACAGACCTTTATTTCAAACCAGCAGAACAAAAGAATTGGCCCATAGGGAGGTTGGGCTGTAGCTTCTGAGGAAGTAGATTCTTTTGAGGACTTTCCAAGAATTTACACTTTTTGAGGAGAGTTGTGATACTTTTGCTGTATAACTTCGGATTGTTTTAAAGGTCTACGGTGCTGATCTTTAGAAACACTCAACTTTCTCTTTTGTCAGTAATATATGGAATGTGTTCGAAAACACAAGGGGTTAACTTTTGCATTCATGTTAGGGAGAAGAAAACTTCCTACCTGCTTCAAGTTTAGCCTTAAAGCTTTTGGAAACTGTATTTTGCCTAGATTCCAGGAAACCCTTTTGAAAATAATTCACCTTTCGGTTTGAAAAGCATCTCTATCTCTCATGACAGGCCTCTCTTTCATAGAGATTTCTGACAGAATGGAGCACAGCAAGGAGATACTGCTTTCTGCTAGTAAGATTTTTAGTTCTTCATATTATAAAAAATTAATGCTGTAAACCAAGGTAACATAATCCTACGGCATCGTAGCCTCGGCGAGCTGTTCTGCTTTGCTTCGGCACGTAATTCTGACCATATGTTTTACCACCAAAGCCTCAGGGCCTAAAGAGTTAACAAGACGCTTTTTCTTGGTTTAGGTTTCCTATTTAAGAATGGTCTCTTCCCGAGCATCCTGGTGTAACAGATCCTTGCACCAACTCGTCTGTTCAAGGGCTTGGAGTGGGCTCCGAGGTGGGTGTGCAAGGGGACGGAGCCTCTGTGCCTCAGGCCACTGCTGGAGGAATGTGTGAGTGTAGGTGCAGTGCTCGGAGGTCTTTTTCTTGGCGTTAATTATACCTTTTCATGGAAGAAAATCCGTGATTTGTGGTAGATCTGCCTGGCACAACTGTATTTAGCGTAAGGTCGTAGTGTTGTCAGCCCTAAAAGCTGCTAAAAGACAAGTCGAAATCATCTTGAGTGGTGAAGAGCCTCATCCCCACGTGGGCTGGCAAGTAAGAGTCGAGCAAGGATGTGCAATTAAAAATTGAAATGGCTAAAAGGTAAAAACTACCTCCCCTGTTGCCTTTATGTGGGACGGCGTAGTGGTGGGGGAGAGCACCCCGAGCTGATTCACCTCCACCTTTCCCAAGATTTCTCCAGTCCAAGAAATCCGTGACTGCGCTCAGTTAGGGAAACCAGGAGATGCTTCAGGCACAGGTGGGTGAAAAGCCTTGGGCAGGGACAGCTATTTCTGTGTAAACCGGAGTGCCCGTGGCAGGTGTGCTTGTGCTGGTGTAGAGACTACCCGGCGAGGGAATCGTGGCAGATGTGGAAATGGAGCGTGCTTGGAGCAATCCTACAGAGGATTCTCAGCAGTCCGAGTCAGGCTTCTGTTCGTGGCGAGATGATGACACAGTCGCTGGCAGAAACTGTTTGCAACAGACTGGGGCTGTCACTCTTCAGAGTGAAGATGGGGGAGCAGGGGCAGAGATCAGGCCAAGCTCTCCCAAGGATGTGTTTTCATTTGCTCTTGTCTCTAGTTTTGACAGTGGGTTCCTACAAGAAGTATTGGCCGGTGCCAGGGCTGACATTAGGGATTATGGTCAGAGCGCTTGGGGTTTGGTTGATTCCATGTTCCTATCTGAAGCAGGGAGAGAGTGTTCCTTTTGTGTGAAATAGCTTGACATCTAAGGAAGGAAACACCTCAGACTTCGCTACCTGTGTCGTAACGCACGTATTGTGCGTGAGGAAAAAAGAAATTTATCCTACCTATAAAAAGTTTGTCCTTCAAGCCGGTTTTAATTCTCTTTCTTTAAAGGTTTAACCTTATACAGAGTTTCCATGTGGTGTTGTCAGTCTGCCATCAACAGTAATTAAGTGCAGGAAATTTTCATGTGAGCACGGATCAAACTAAACAGACTTAAGTTGTTTTAAGATTTTAAAAAAAAAGCAAAATAGGAATGGTGGAATTAACATATGCAACTTCTCTATTTTCCGTGCTCTTGACTATGTTGATTTAAATCTCTGTGTACTCCTGATGTGCTGAGAACTGTCTTAAAAAAATAAGTTAGTTGTCTCAAAAATGTGAAGTGACAGATTAAGTGTTTTGTTTCTGGGCTAATGTGCAATTAGGTAGTTATCCAATAAGCTTATTCGTGTAGTCTAACTCAAGACAGCTGTGGAGGGAATAGAGAAAACCCTTTACTGTTATGGAATGGCAAGAGGATGTTTCAAAGGATCTGTTTAGAATTGCAAATACGTGATATTTTCCCCCCATGTAATATAGTAACGCATTAAAGGTTAGCAAGATTTGTGAAAAAATAAATTCTGCTGATCAATAAAATGCAGATAGATCCGAATACTAGCAAATGCAGTTAAGTTTGGGTCTATAAATTCTCTCTAAGGCACCCACACAAGGTGGGGCCAACCTAATAATCTAATTGTTGGGTAAGTGTATTTTGATTTGGGTAAAGAACCCTTTGCTCAGTAGAGGCTTCCTTGGCGCAGTCAAATATTCCTGGCATTTACGCACAAACCTGAGCACAGCGCGTTTCCTGCAGCTGACTTACAGGAGACAAAGGAGGCTCCGTCCCATTCTGTGTCTGTGGAGAAAACCTGGGCACCTCCGGCCTCTTCCCTCGGCAGAGGGCACTGATCCTGCTCGAGCTGCCGCCTCCCCGCAGGCTCGATTGGCCTCTCGGTCTCGGCGCAGATCATCTCATGTCTTGGGAACTCGGTGTCGGGAGATCGGGTCAGGGCCATGTCCAGCAGACGGGATGCACAAGGTTCTTTCTTCCCTTGGAACATGCACATTTTATTTTTCACAAGTGTTGGACAGGTAATTACCCATGTTTTCACAAGTGACTTGCCAAAATGACCAGAAAAAGTAGCCATTAGATCACCCTCTGGTTTTCTTTTTTTAAATGGAACTTTCTTGAAACTTCTGTGACTGGCAAGACCAAGTACAGGGTATAAAAGGATCTCCAGGGTTTACTTATTTCGTATTTTCTCTCATTTAAAGTTATAAGGCTCAAACCTGTTTTCTCTTTTTATTCTGTATAATCATCCTTAATATCACGTGGCTCCGAGTGGGCACCATCAAGAAGAAAACAATTAAAACTGGGCTCTAATTTCATTTGTCTTGCACAATTCTCTCAAAGCACACGAGAAACCTGTCCCCATCGTCGCACTTGGGGCTTTGTCTGGTACATCTGAGATTCCTACGCTTGGGTATTAGTGTTTACCTTCATGTTTACTGCCCGTGCTTTGATGAGCCATCAGGAAGGCTGGTGGTGCGAACGCTGCCCGGGGTCAGGCTGCCCTCGGCGCCGGCGTTTCCATAAGCTGGTTAAAGATACGAACTTAACCTCTGCTGGTGTGTGCGGGAGCTGTCTAAAGCCATACGTTTGGGGGTTTGTTTATTTCCTTCCAAAATTTGTGGGGAACTAAACCAAAAGGTTCTTTATGTTCAAAAGCTGTGAAAAAGCTTATTAACACATGGCTTTAATAGGAAGGGAAAAAAAAAAAGGGCGCCTCAAAGTGAATGGAACTGCTTTTCCTCGCAGCCTTTGGCTGAATCACTCCTTAGCTCTGCAGATTCAAAGGCACTGACCATTTTCTTAAGAATACTTTAAACCAGGAATATTCCTTTATTTTTACTTTTTTTTTACCTTTTCATCAAAGCCTTCAGGCTTTGCCAGGAAAGACCCATAGGGTGGATGCTCTAAACTGTCCATCCTTCCTCCAAATGCTCCAGAGGATGCTCCGTAGGGCGTCTGCGTTTCCCCCCTCTCTTGCCTTGCTCGTTTTCCTGGCGACACCTGAACGTTTCTCAGTTTGCCTGGAACCTGCCTCCCAGCCTGGCGTGGGGCCATGCCCTGCTGCGGTGGCAATGGGCTCTGCGGACCGCTTGCTCCCTTCTTGGCTCCAGGGAACTGTGCTGAGCCCCATCTTCCTCGCAGAGAGCTCCCGAGTGGGGCAGGGTCAGAGTTACCTGTGCTAAAAGACTAGTTTGGATTTAGCGCGATAATTACTGTGTTCTGGAGGCTCCCTGTGATGGCCAAATGAGCAGGAAGCTCTAACAGGTGTAATATGCTCCTGGCGCGTGACGGGGCTGGGGGAGAGGAAATGAAATGAAAATGGGTCAGGAGTGGGAGGCTTGGGCTGAGGCAATTCCCTGTGGTGCCAGGGTCCATTTAGGAGTCAAAACAGCAGTGCACTACAAAGAGGGTGTAAGAAAGGCTGTTTTCATTGCCCGAACTGAGCAAACTGGCCTTTCCACCGGGCTCCTCCTCGGCAGCGCCCGTAGCACCTGCAGCGCCAGCGTGTGCTGTGTCGCCTTCCCAGCCTGGGTGCTGGGAATCCAATGTGAAGGTGTCAAGATAAAAACGTACGAAGGAGGCATCCAGAATAACACCGGCATCGTTTTTGCTGCCTGCCTGCCTCAGAGAGGGTACTGGGTGCTTCAGCACTGTGGTTATGGGGTCAAAGCTTGGGTGTATATTCACTGTCTGGAATTACTATTGCTGTTTGTGGTACCCAGGTGAAAATGCAGCGATGGTCAGGTGGCTGCAGTGGGAATTCTTTGCGCTATGAAGAAGGTCAGGCAGGAAGACCAAAATGGTACCTTCTGGCTCAGCAAGTTCAGAGCCGCCGTAATGACTGGGTTTGGGCTGTTTCTCCCAAAGTCTGTGAAGGTAATGAAGGCTGGAGCCGCGAGCTGCGCGTGGCACTGCACTGCTGAATCAATGATCTCTGCAGCAGGCGTTTTGTCACCCTTGCAAATAACGTTTGTTTTGCTGCCTGATTTGAGAATGTTTTCAGTTTTGGTGCTTTGATTCAGCTGCACCGACAGGAAAAACTCCCTTCGCTCAGTGATGCTGTGTGGCTCCTGGGATTCTGTATGTAAAGTCTGGAATTTAATGGACTCTCTCATATATGAAAGAATGCATTAACTACAGGTCAGCAAAGTCTGTTTATTATGTTGATTTAGTAGGGAGAGCTATTATTACTCTGTTGCTTTTAAGGTAGCCTGCTTAAAGGTAATTACTTAGTCTGTCCAAAGCCGTGCAGAATGCCAGCACAACCTCTGCCTGTTGAGGTTAATGACACGGGCTGGACCCACGGTTTGATGTTAACCTCGGTTTACCCCTGGGACAGCTGACTGGTTAGGGAACGAAGAGTTTTTGTTAATGTTCTTTTTTTCTTTCTCACTTGTCAAGGATTGTCATGTGGTTTCTTTGGACTTGTCATTCTTTAAAAATTAATTCAAAAAAGATTTTTTTTTTTCTTTTTCAATTTCCCTTCAGGATTGAAATTCCGGAGTGTTCTATAACAAGCGTAGAAACCACGAGCCTCAATCTATTTTTACTCTTTGACACAATTCCACGTATTTTCCCACGATAATACTTGTAATCAGTGTGGGAATTCTTACCAGGGTTGAGCCCTGATGTGTAAAATGCCCTTTTTATTTTTTTTTCTCTTAGGATGGAGAGGCAGAGAACACACCAGATGATGGCTTTGTTTGACAGCGAGCTGGGAGGAGAACTCTGCGGCTAATTCGTTAAAAACAAGGACTGGCCTGGCACGATCTCTGAAAGTTCTGCTCTTCCCGGGTGTCCCTGCGGACCTGCAGAAATGAAGGTGCCCAAAATTTTTGGGAGGTGGAAATCTCGGTGCTTTCAGAAAGTTCCATCGTCAGCCTGGAGCATCTGCGGCGGAATCAACAAGCAAATCGAAATCATCAAACTCCCTCTCAATTAAAAGGTAATTGGTGGCATCCTGGCCTTGCGGGCACCAGACTGTTCCTCCTCAAACATTCCAAAGCCTCAAAGTTACCCACAGAGGGAAATGAGGAGGGATGGACGTGACATGTAATTACTGTCAGCATGTCCTGATTCTTTGGCTGCTCTGCTCATCGCTGCCGTGTCTAAGATATTCAAAGAGTGCCCTAACCAAGGCAGGTTTTCATAATATGATTACATTATGAAATTGTATTTCACGCCTGTATATTGTAGTGTGCACATGTATGCTTCCATCGAGCATCGGAGCGTAGTTTATTCTCTGTTGCCATGCACCAGAGGATGTCTACAAATGGAATTATTTTGAGGTAGTTATGCTAAATACACCCTTGT
>NW_009717985.1:16183-18851 GCF_000703405.1 Apaloderma vittatum
ATTGTGGCACAAAAGCACCTTGCTCTCCTTTTTCATAATCCATTTTAAACACGGGTTGTGCTGATGCAGAACAGTGCGCTTCTATTTTGGAATAATTTTAAATAGGAGTAGTTTTTGTGCTTTCGGCTCCCGCCCTGCATTATCCAAAATAGCTTTGAAGTGTAAATGTGCCTCTAATGTGTCTGTAGTATTTCCATTCTGCTCCCTGGCTCCTCCTTGCTCCCTGGCCCTTCCTTTGGGAGGGACCAGAGCAAAGCCAGACCTGCAGAGCCCATCATCTAGGTCTTTGCTTTCACCGACTTCATACCAAAGGACGTTTCCAGTCCAATTCCCAAATTAAACACGTCCCTAAGCTTTTGAAAGGAGCATTTGGATGTAAGCTGCTGACTCTGAGCCATTCCCACAAATTATACCAGCACATAAACTGTTTCCTTCTGCCCTTTTCTGAAAGAGAGAAGGGTTCCTATTTCTAACCTCCTGCGGCCCCTTTTGGGGTTATTTCTCTATGCTCATCAGCCTATTCTGCAACCTCCAGAGAAACCTGCTGGGTCATTTCTCCCTGCCTCTGTTCTTCGATACCGTTGTTTCCCCTGCCTCTGTCCTACACCGCCCGTGTCCTTCCCGAGGGGTGCAGCTCTGATCTCTCGGTCTTGCCCAGAAGCCGATTCTTACCTGGGACCTCCGTGGCTGCCTTTCTCCACGGCTTTACCAGTTGGACTGGCCAGGTCTGGAAGTGGCATTCAAGATAGAGCAATACCGTGCAACCACACGTATGTCGTGCAGCATAATCTGGTTTTCTGGTTTGTTAATCCTTTTTGAACAGTTCCCGTCATTCCGTTTATTTCTAAGCTGCCGTGAGTACGAGGTGGCTGGTTTTAGAGTCCGGTCCGTAAAAACACCACGAGTGCAGCAGCTCATTGGGAGAGTTTTGTTGCATATAGATTAATTGGGGTTATTTTAGCTGCGAATTTATCACCCGTCGTCTTGATACTATGAGGTCCTCCTGCAGCTCTTCACAGACGGGTTTAGATTTGACCATCCCGAGTAGTTCTGAGTTATCTGCAAAGGCATTATTTCACCATTTCGCCTCCAGCGTGACCGGAGGCACCGGCTGGCTTGGCCGCAGTGGTTTCAGAGCTCAGGGCACTGACGCCAGCTCGTGTCCTTCTCCGAGCTCCTCGTTTGTGACTGCACAGATCAGTCAAACGTCAGCTGTGAAACTGGAGGATATTGTTTCTTAAATCTATGTCATGTTTCAAGATACAATCACCGAGGCGGAAGGATCCTTGTTCACAAAGACGATGGAGGTGCTTTCTTCAAATAAAAAGAGGTTTATTGAGATAATGAGAATGACATTGTGGTGTGGGTGTTGTACATCTATTGCAGCATTAAGAGAAACAACAGCAAGTACAAAATCCTGCAGAACTTCTATAGTCATTATCATCACAGCCTATCTTGTCCATGCTAGTCTCGTGTATCCAAAACTTCATTCCCATTTCTAATGGCAGAAAATCCAGACTTTCATCTCTTTAAAAAATAAAAATAAAAATCCCAAAACAAAAAGCAAAATAAACAAAAAACCAACTCAATTCGATATAAATAACTTGCACTGGACATCTTAAAACTTTCAGATTTTAATTACACATAAATAAATATATACAGATTTAGAACAGTTCAGTTTGGCCTGGTTCAAGTTCTGCTCCTTGTGCTTTATTAATCGTTATTAATTTTAGAAACCTGTGTGCTGTTAGCTGTAGGTTGTGGAGTTTTAATTAGTCCTGGGTTTAACTTAACCTGCTTTATCCCCAGCTGTGGCCATCACGGTCGGGCAGGCTCTCCTCCGTCGGTTCCTGCCCTGGGAGGAGCCGTCGGTTCCTTCCTCCCGTTTCAGGGCTCCTCAGCCCTGGGGAAAATCCATCTGGGGGCTCAGGTCGAAAACTGTAAACGAAGTCTGAAACTGCTTGAAACCCCAAGCAGTTCTGCTGGCAATTTTCTTGACCCAGCGCAGCAGCGATCCACCTCCCTGCCCTCCGCTGCCTCTGGTTCTTGTGTTAATGAGGCTTTTGCTCGCTCTTCTCCGTTTTTCAGCTGGTACAAATTCCTGGAGTACGTCAGGATTTCACTATGGGTTTTTGAAAAAAAACACAAACAAACAAAATAAAATTGCACATGACTTGGCTTCCTGCATCCACGATTTTAAAAAAAAAAAAAAAGGCAAAATCCAAAAGCCATCAACCTGGCTTCTTTCTCAATCTCACTATGTCCATTAGAGTTGTTCTTAAATTCTTTAAATCTTCTGCTTTTTTTTTTTTTTGTCTTTTCTTTGTTTGCTTTATGAGCTTCATCCCAAGTCCAAATGTAGCAGTTCAGAAAACAGTGCACTGGACCGTCTTTCCCTGCCCAGCGACCCGGGATCGCTCCCGCCGGGGCGAGGGAGGGAGGCAGCACGTTATTTCCGATGCTTCACTTCTTTTTCTGACGCTTTGGAGTCTCCGGCCGCGTGCCCGTTCCCTGTGCTATTCATGAACATTTTATCCAGCCCCTTGAGCGACTCGACCAGGTAGTTCTGGAAGGCGGTCAGCGCGGCGCAGATGGCAGGACCCCCGAAGCCGTGGGTTATCAGGCTGAAATGAGTCAAACAGCTCTGGACACCGGGCTCCAAGATGAG
>NW_009717985.1:18877-20070 GCF_000703405.1 Apaloderma vittatum
ATCCTGGGCTATCAAGTCTGCAAACTCTTTACAGATTTGCCTGAAAGGGAGAGGGTCGTGTTACTGTAAACGTGGGTGTGTTTGGGGGCTCCTTCCCTCCCCGCTGGGAGTTTTCAGCTCTAGCCTGGGGAAAGGGGTCGGAACTGGTGCAGCACCGTCAGCAGGGGCTGGCAGGGACCTCGCGCAGCGGTGGCTCGTTGCCATCTGTACTCACTTGGTAGCCAGCAGCATGTTTTTCCTGGTGTGGAGCTCCGTGGGGTCAGAGTGCTGTCGGCACAGGTACTCTGCCGCCGCCTTGGCCGGGAACTCCGTTTCGCACACGTACCCGAAATCCCGAGCCAGGTGAACGGCTTCACCTGCGAGCAGGAGAGATGAAGGAGCTGTGTCAGTACCTGGTGAAAGGGGAGCACTCTCTGGAGCAACTTCAGCCAACTCCCTGACGTGCCTTATTTCTGCTGAGACCGGAGCAATTTCCTTTCTCGACTGCCACCCAAGAGCTCTCGCCACCTTTGGCTCTTGGGTTGGTGCAGAGACATCACCGTGAGTTTCTTACACTCATCTGTAAGATAATTAGTCTACAGGGGTCTGGCTGAACCCTTGCAAACTAAGCAGAAGCTGTCTCCTTCCTTTGCTAGCTCTAAAAAAAGCATCAGGATGGTGCTGGAGTTAGAGCAGGACGAGGTCTCTCTGGGTTACAGCTCCAAAAGGAGGAAGAGCAGAGCTGTTTCTCACTTGCTGCATCTTTCTCTCCCTACTTCTTCCAACTATTTCCTGCTTGGCTTCTCCAAATCAAGCAGAGATTTAAACAAGGGCTGGAGGGTGAAAAAGTGACCTCAGCCACGTGACCGCGAGGCAAAACCAGAGGTGTGAGAAAGGGGCAGAAGGAAGGGGTTTACATCCTCCCGCAGCGAGCGGGGCCCCCGGGCTGGGCGCGCAGGCGGCGTATCCATCACCCCGTGGAAGTGCCCACCCATTGATGGAATTGATCCATCTCCGGGCGTCCCCGTGGAAATAATCGGAGCTGATGGCAATTGATCATGCCCAACACCCGAGATCCCGGTCGGGCAGGCAGAGCTAATTTGACTTGCCCCCCTGCTGCTCACGCGTATTAAGCCATCCATCCTGACAGCATTAACCCAGATCCCCTCGCCGGCTCCCGGAGCTCGGGCTGCGAAGCTGTTGGGGGGAAAGAG
>NW_009717985.1:20084-24991 GCF_000703405.1 Apaloderma vittatum
AATACTTTCCACTTCATCTCCTCTAAAGAGGGAGCAAATAAGGTAAACCTAGAGAGTCAGAGCTGTGGCCATCTGTAAGTTAAAAAACAATCAGAAAGTAATAGCTGCTGAGATACAGTTATTGTGACAACAGAAGGGGCTGTGTGACCTCAAAGCCAAGGCTGGAGCCAGGATTTATTTCCTCCACACGTGTGTGCGAGTGGCTACTCAGCTCGATCTTTTCAAGACAATTTGGTGCTGTCTTAGGAAGGTTGTGGCAGAGAGGACAAGGCAGTCCAGCTTTTGAAAGTGGGGTTAAAGCCACACTGAGTCAGAGCCCGGGAGAGGCTAAAAAAAGCCGGGAGCCACGGGAGCCTGGCTGGATGCTCAGCTCTTCCCGAGAGCTTGAGGATGTTTCTGAAGCTCAGATAAAGCCTCGCAGCTCCCCTGGGTCCGTGCAGGAGTTTTTTCCACCAAGCAGGTGCCCAAGAGAGGGCAAGTGCTCAGTGTGCGTGGCAAGGGCTCCCAAAGGAGGTGGAGTTTCTCCCTGCAGCCCTGGGTGCCCATTCCCCACAGCTGCAGGAGTGCCTGCAGGTCAATCTAAGAAAAAATGTATCCCCAGCACTCAGAAAAGCACTGGAAAGGCAGAGGGGAGAAAACAAATTAAACCGAGACAGCAAGTGTCCAAGCAGGAGGGTGCCTGGGGCACGGGGGCACAAGCCAGGTTCAGTGTCCTGTGTGATGACGAGGCAACAGCACCTTCCTCTGGGTGCCACAACACTTGTGTGCAGGGGACAGCGCACCCACAAAGCACACATGGCACTGCTCTTTTGTTTACTATGGGCTGGTAAGCAGGAACCAAAACATCAGCAGCCACCTGAGATCAAAACGTACATTTCTTCCTTCCTTTCTTTCTTTCCTTCTTTTCTTTCTTTTTTTTTTTAATGGAAATCAGCCTCTCATTCAGCACAAACCAACTGCCCTCAGTAACAACCTCCGCCTAATGAAGCGGGTCATTTAATTTGCTGGCAACAATGGAGATGATTTTCTATTCAGAACCTGCAGGCAGCTGCCTCCAGCACGCTGGGTGCAAGCACAATGGATTCCAAAGCTCGAAGGGAGTCGGAGCTGTCATTGCATTTGTTTGCGTCCCGCGTCCTTTTCTCCCAAGATGCAGCGGCAACATCATCGTTTCCATCAAGCAAAAGAAAGTAGGAGGGGAGCAAATACACGAGTGGCTTTAAGCAGGGGCACCTCGCGCGTCACGGCAGGTCGCGTGCTGCCCGCGGCACGTTTCCCGTGGCTTAGCCCTCGACGCCGCGCTCCGAGCACGGCTGCTACGAACTTGACCTTCACCCACAAGAGCTGGGAGCTGTGTGGCATCTCCTCGGTGCCTCTGAGTGCAGGAGGGAAGGATTTGGTTATGGGGCATCTCCTGCTTACGGGAGACAAGACACGGAGCCTGGACAGAACAGTCGAAACTGCCCAAGGACGTCCCGGCCAGCAGCACCCGTGCCGTGCCCTGGTGGGTGCGCAGTGCCGCAGAGCTGCTGCTAAATTCTGTTTGTGTTCGGTTTCTGTGAACCTGGCCGAGCGCTGTAAGTTCACAGAGATGAACAGCATGCTCGGATCTAGCCAAAAAGCAGCTCGCAGCCCTGCAGATGCCTTTTGCCCACAGGCTGTGACTGGTCCGACAGAAATGTCTGAGTTTGGGAAGGCAGACATGCCTGAGTCAGCACGGAGACCTGCGCGGGACATTCCCAGGCTGTCGGTGGTGACTGCTGTGCTTTGCTTTCAGTGTTCTCATTTGTGGAGAGCTGCAAACGAAGGGCACTGAAGTTTCGGCACTCCCACGCGACGCTTACCTTCCACGAGGGATGTCAGCAGGGTGACGTTGGCGGCTTTGCGCCTTCCTGCCGGTAGATTTAGTCCGATTTTCTCTAACCTTTCCCTTAAACACCGACCCCCATTTTTTGATTTTGCTCTGAAAAGAGAAAATGAGGACAGGTTAAAAAATTGAATGTCATTAATGTTAAAATAACTATAACTAATCATAGCTTAAGCTTTCAGGTTTGAAAGGAAAGTAAAAAGCAACAAAAATGCTAATCCCCAATATGCCACACGCCAGAATCTCTCGCCTTCATTAACCCAAGAGGTAAGAGCTGAACTCAGAACTTGCTTTGGTGTCACCCCCCGCGTTTCCTGGGGCTGTCGCAGCGTCTCCGGAGCAGCTTACCTGCGGAGGACCCCGCCGAGGAGAGAGGCATTGAGACACTCGGGGGGTGAGAGCCTTCTCTGCACCTCCCCGACCGTCACCTTGTACTTGGAGGTGGAGCTGAGCAGCGAGAGGCGGCCAGGCACGGAGCAGAAGACCTCATTGGGATTCGTCACCCCTCCGATCAGGCCGTCTTTGTTCATTGTCAGGGTGGAAATGGTGGTGCCATTGGCCTTCGAGGGGATGGGCACTGGGAGACAAGGAAGGGAGAGAGAAGAGGAGACTGTGGCTGAGAGACCCCAGAGCCAGGGAAGCTGCTCGGTGACTCTCCTGTCCCTTTCTAGCCCCCAGCACCCACAGATGTCAGCGTGGCTGGCTGTGTTACCCCAGCTCGTTCCTTATTTTCCTCAGTAAAAGAAGAGAGGTGGGGCCAGGGAACTAAACTAAATAAAGGGGAAAAAAAGAAGATGGAAGAAGCCTGGACTCTGCTCTCACCTCCTTTCCCACACCTCTCAGCTCGACCGTAATTAAACCCAAGGGTTTGGGCTGGTCTCCTGGAAGGCTGAGGACTGTCTGCAGCATCGCTGCCCAGGCCTGCGGCCAGCTGCCCGTCCCCTCTGGGCTCCCGTGGAGGTGTGGGGAGCTCTTGGGGTGCCGCTCCTGTCCTGGCTCAGCACAGGGGGACATCCCACCGGGCAGGATCGGCCGGGCTGAGCCCCCGCCCGGAGGTGCCGGTGTGGCCGAGAGCCCCGTTCACCAGTTGGTGTCCACAGGAACCCATGGAAAGACTTTCTCTGGCTTCAGCTTTGGAATTAGCCCCACAACAAGCCACAGCCCTAAACTTTCATCATTCCTGGCTTCAAGAAAGCTTGAGGAGCTCAAACCCAATTAATCCAGCACAGACTTCCTTCTACTTAATGGGCAGCAGCGAGCTGACATGAGAGGTTGGCCAGGCGGTGGCGGCTGCAGCATTGCATCGGGCCCGTGGCGTTGCCCCCGGGCTGAAGTGGGCACGGTTTTCCCATACGCCATCCCAGTAAGAAACGTTCTTAGACGCAGTAAAGGTTTATAGGCTCAAACTGTGGCTGTGCCAAATCTCTTTGGCTCTCATGTTCTGAAATTAATAACCAGTTTGGCTCTGGAAAAAAAAAATAAGGTTTTGAAAGAATCCAAAGAGGGCGGCAAATGCCATTGCTCCAGATCATTTCAGCCCTGGCGTTCTTTGTGGTTCCTCGGTAAATGACTGTTCCACAATGCACATTCAGATGGTTCCTGGAAGTAACGCAGCAAGAACACCAGGGCGAGATGCAGGTTTTATAAAGGAAATACTCATGCCCAGAATGAAACGGAAAACCCCAAAATTAACTGGGGAGGGCACACAGCCTGGACCTATTAGGGAGTGCTTACAATCAGCATATTGTAAATAGAGCTTATTAGTGGGGCAGTAAAAAAATGTAGCCTGTGTTAACATAAAAATAGTTAATGTTTTAAGACTAGAAGATGAATGGAAAAGAACTCAGGTACATGAAGTTTCCTCTCAGCATGAGAGCTGTACCAAGGCAGGAGACCGAGGGCAGGGGCACTGGTGCCGGGCTGGCGTCGCTGTGGTGCCGGCGTTTGCCACGACCGCAGCTGGTTGAGAGATGGTCGAGGGAAGGGCAAACATGGGAACGTCACCGTTCGACGCGAGAAACCAGAGCTACTTCCAGGAAGCAGCAACTTCAAAGCTTTCTTCCACAGTCCCAGAACAGGTTATGTTTGTCTCTAGGGGACACGCTTAAAATAAAAAGTCAGAGCGTGTTTTGCAAACATCCGTGCGTTGCTGCCGAGGCGTGAGTGGCTTCGGGCCCTGGCACCCAGCAGGTGTGGGTGCTGCTGCAGTGAGGGCCACCCCAAAACCAGACACCCCTGGAGAGCAGGTGTTGCTTGTGGTATCGTACACCTTGTCTGTCCACAAAGAGCTCTGCGTAATTCACACATTCTCAGACTTGTGCATGCCTGAAATCATGCAGTGCCGTGCACTCAAGCTGCATGCGTGGCCGGGGACGCGCACACACGTGAGGGACCGAGCAGCCATGCAGGGGAGAGGGGAAGCGTGGCTCGAACACGGCGCCAGGGGAGGAGGCAAATCTGGCTGGCATCGGGGCGAGGAAACACCAGACCCCCCAAAAACTGGCCTGGGGACCGGTGCCATGAGTGTCCCCGCACGCAGGGAGGAGTGGGGCAGGGTGGTGGGAAGGCACGAATAGATGCCGATGCATGGAGACACCACAACACTTGTGAAACACGTACTGGGCATTTTTAAAAATGATGCCACTGCCAGAAACAAATCCCCTTGAAAGCTGCAACCCAGAGCCTCCCGCTGCGGAGGTCAACGCCCGGAGCAGGCAGGTCAGCCCCGCTCTGCGCCATGAGCTGACCGTGCGGCACCAGCACGGCTGGGAACGTGGGCATTGCTCTTCTGCCTCGAGGCCACTCGGACAGGGCCACCTGTGCCACGGGGAGCCTTTGCAGCAAGGCGCACGGGGCGCAGAGGGGTAGCCGGGGCAGGCAGCTGGCCCAGCGTCCGTAGAGGTTAGCGGCAGCACTGGAAACGGAGCCGGTCTCTTGAGTCCTGTAACAGTGCTTCATCCATTAGACAACGTTGCCTCAACACAACAACAATAAACATAGCCACATTCGCCATTAATTATTAATTATTGTTATTTGGCCT
>NW_009717986.1:0-222 GCF_000703405.1 Apaloderma vittatum
AGCAAGCTGAGTGGTGCAGTGGACATGCCAGAAGGAGGCGATGTCCTCCAGAGGGACCCGGACCAGCTGGAGAAGTGGGCCCATGTGAGCTTCATGAGGTTCACCAAGGGTAAGGGCAAGGTCCTGCACGTGGTTCGGGGCAATCCTGATGATCAGTGCAGGCTGGGGGATGATGTGCTGGAGAGCTGTCCTGCAGAGAGGGACTTGGGGGTTTTGGCGGAC
>NW_009717986.1:608-1088 GCF_000703405.1 Apaloderma vittatum
TCCCTTCCAGTCCAACACATTCTATGATTCTATGATTCAATGATTCTGATTCTCCAAGTGATAGAGGAACCAAGGAAGAGAGGTGCCATGTTGGACCTCCTCGGTAGAGTGCAGTGGGATAAAGCCCTGGAGGGACTGGGAGCCCAAGAGAGCTGGCTGACCTTCGAGGATCATCTCCTCCAAGCTCAAAGGCATTGCATCCCTAGAAGGAAGAAGTCACACAAAAAGACCAGGAGACCTATATCGATAAATAAAGAACTCCTGGCAAAAATCAAATACAAGGGGAGAACACAAAGCATGGAAGCAGGGATTGGTAACCTGGGGTGATTACAAGGAAATTGCTTGTGTAATCAGAGACCAGGTTAGAAAAGCTAAAGCCCTGACCGAGTAAAATCTGGCCAGTGAAATTTCAAAAAACAGAAAAGGAATTTACACTTACATAAGAGAAAAAAGAAAAAAGAGAGACAATGTGGGGCCTCT
>NW_009717987.1:0-911 GCF_000703405.1 Apaloderma vittatum
AGGGCGGGCAAGGGGTTGGGGAATGCTGCGGGAGCTGCCCCAAGCCGCTAAGACTGGGACACGCGTGATCTCAGCCCAGACCAGACTAGGGGGGCCCGGGGGTACAGACGCGCCTGGGGGCCGGCGATGGGCTCTCACCTCGCTCCCGGGCACCGAGGGTCAGAGCCGCCGGACTCGGGAGCAGGCTTTGGCCCTCTCGCAGCAATCATTTCTACGGCAAACACTGCCTTTGTGCCCGATACCTCTAAGTGCTCCCTAATGAATCATCTACATTTGCAATCTACTGCGCAGTAGCTGAAATACGTTTTCCCCCTTTCTCCCTCGCTTCTCCGAGCCCGCCCGGCGGGTTGCTAACACACATTTCCTCCGGTTATGACCGGCGGAAAATGTAAACATGTTGGTAACTAGGAGGTGGGCCTCATTCTGCAAACTGGGATCTCTCCATAGTGACTCTTAGTAATGACCTCTTTAGCATAATAAAGCCCCGGGGGCGGGGAATCTTTGAACTGTGGGGCAGGAGATTGGAATAAGAGCATGTCTGAACTTATTCAAATGTATGCAACAAGTTTTCTAGTTCTAAGGTTATCTAATGTGACCAACAGACGTTTTCCCTCTTCTTTTTTCCTTGCCTGGTTGCTTTATCTAAGGAAGTACTTTACAAACTTCAGGTATGTCATTACGTTACACCACATGGAAAGGGAACAACAACAAAAGGCAACAAAACCAAGCCTCGACCCCACATTTGGTGAAAAAAAACCCCCTCACAATAATAGAGAAAGACTCCTGTTTAGAAAGGGGGGACGCCCTCGGCTCCAAATACACGGCAGCAGACCTAACATCACGCCCCAGCCACCAGCGGCCCGGGCAGAACCGTCAGAAACTGTGATTGGAGGGAACCCCGGACATCCTTC
>NW_009717988.1:0-3021 GCF_000703405.1 Apaloderma vittatum
CTTGTGAAAGGCTGAAAGTGAGCCAAAATTACACATGGCAGTGGGAGATGGCGACCACCACAATTCAGAGCACCGAAATCTCGCCTCACCACACCTGCAAGGAGCACGTGTGCTAATTCACATGGGAGGCGATTTTAATATCCTGATCCAGTGATGAGTGTAACCGCTATCACTAACCAGTCGTTGCAGAATTAGTGGCAAGTTGGGCATGTTTGTGCTAACAAGTTACAGAAAAAACACGGTGCAGGTTTTCGATGCAGTGTGCTAGTTTCATGTCGCATCCAAACTTGGCCAACTTTGTGAACAAACCAAGGTCAGCTTTCTAAACTGTCATTTGGTTTACAGAGCTCTTCCTTTGAAGTTGCTGCTTTTGGCAACAAGACGAAGAAACAAGGCGAGTGATTGTCAGACATAGGAAGTCAATCTGAGTTATCTGTTTTTGCCTGTTAGGCTGTAAAAATCCAGGAGGTAACTACATCTCCTGTGTGAGAGCTTCCTGCAGGCTGCTTAGGGTTTGCTCACCTCTGAGAGTGACACTATAATCAAATCCCCCAGAGGTGCACGTCGCATTCTAGATCCCCGGCAGTTAGGCTGGTTCACATCTCAGTATTATCAAATGGGATTTACACCCAGGAAGTTTATCTACACATATAAGAACACATATAGTCTAAAAAACTTCCGTCACGCTAGTATCAAGGATGGTTCCTAGCAAACCAAGTACCTCATTATCGCCGACTCAAAGCCACCAATGCCTAGCTACTTCCCCAGGCCAAATTTAAGTTCACACCATTGCAAAATGCACTTCACACATGTAACAAAAAAGAAGCCATAAGTGAATTGGTTTCTCGCCCTCTCTCCAGGGTCGGAAACTTTGGGCACTCCTCCCCATTTCTAGGGATAAATACAGCCACATGTACACAAAGGTTAAAAAAAAACCCAAAAAACCATTTCCACAGCACCTAACTGTGGCCTCAAGAGAAGGCTGCCTCAGGCAGAGGACCTTCGTCCACCCCTCCAAGCAACAGGTTATGGTGCATGTACTGGCTTGCTTTCTGTTCACAGCCCACAGAAAAACACAAATCCAGCCAGCAGCACCGCAGAACGCAGCCCAGTTTGCCTAGAGAATGCCAGCAATTGACTACCATTTCTACAAATCCTATTAGTTAGTAATGAAAAGCTGCTTCAAAAAGTAAAAGCCTTCTTGCTCCAGTGGCGTTTCCTACACTACTTGTTGACCAGACCTTATTTGCTTTGTGGCTAACCCAAGAGAACTTAGCTGCCTGATTCATCAAAGATGCAAATCCCTTTAGGCAATGCAAACACCAAAGGAGGACATGGGCACCTGTGCAGACAAGCAGATACGTGAACTTCAAGATTTTTATGCCACAATAACATTAGTTCACGTTTCTTTTTCTTAAGAGACTTTACTAAAAGCTAGCCCTCACAAAGTGGCACTGCTCATGACCTCATCCAATACAGGAACAAGTTACTAAGCAACTAAGAATTAACTCCTGAATACGTAAACAAGGTGGTGAGGAAGTCTACTCCATACAGCTTTCCATTTTCTAAAAAGATCTACTCACTTCAACTTGCTCACTGAATATTAAGTTATGAGAAATTAAACCTGTCCAATTAAAAAAAACAAAACAAAAAACAACAAAACCCCACAACAGAAAACTCACCACACATTGACACATCCCCCAGGTCTTAAATGCATGGATGGAATCCCCAAGAGATGTCACAGAACAGAAGCACTGCCACACAAAAGGGACATTTTTCAAAGGGTCCTTCCCTTCGCAGCTGCTGACACAGTCAGTAAGTGATAATAAAATCAACACTTGGGTCAGTCAGAACTGCTATTTCAGCCTGACCTACATTTTCCTCAGTTGAATCAGACTGAGGTACAGCCACATCAACCCTCAGCAATCCCCAGGTTTTCTTACAGGTCAGACAAAAAGCCACACTCCAGAGCTCTGCCTTCAGAGACAGAGTTGAAGCAATTTCTCAGTTTTCCTCCAGACAGCTTCAGTTTTCCTCCAGACAGCTTCAGTATTTAGAAAACTTTCTGTGGTCAGGGGGTACTCTCAAACACAGGTACACAAAGAGAAGCTCTGAAATAGTTTCTCCACTCAGGCATTCCTTCCCTGGGCTTTAGCTAGTCATTGTGAGAGACAGATCGCTTGGGGTGGGGGTAAGAAGTGTCTTACAGAGTCCAGCTAACTTCAAAAAAAAATAAAGGATTATTTTTGTTGTTACTGTTGTTGTCTGGTTCCTGCTAGTGTTAAATCTGACATAAGGAGTTCTCAAATTTGTCTTCCCGGATTGATGCACATACAGAGATCCTTGCACATCAAACATTAGCAGTACTAGCCACACCTCACACACACTTGCCATTTAACAAGCCTGTGACCACTTTCAAACCTCTCTTTGCAATATGGCTTAGAATAAAAGAGCCGAGGGAGCTACAGGTACGTACCTGCTCCACACCCTTTGTGGAAGGCATCTTGACTCCTGAACCACCTTCCCTGTCTCCTGCGTGCTCGTTTTCCCAAGGCAGTTTGTTTTTCCCTTTACCGGCACTCAAGACTCTTCTTGGACTCACTCCCTGATCGGCACAGGCGCAGTGCACGCCGGAGACGGGCAGAGTGTCGTCCCTCACGTGGCACCCGCAGCAACTGTGCGCACTCCGAGTCCTGCTGCCCATCAGCAGCCAGTCTGTGTCTGCTCCGGGGGGCAAACAGGGCCCCCTGTTGTGACCAGATGATGGCAAAGGCACCGCATACTCCACAAATCCTTGGTCCACCAGCTTCGGCAAGGCCTTTCTGGCCAGCCTGGCCTGCACCGCGTGCATTACCCTGTCCCCGTTGTCCTCAAGCTCCACGGCTTCCACCGCCTTGAAGAGAAGGGCGGTTTGCCCCGGGCCCATGGAAGATGCCAGCACAGCAAACGCTTCCATGCCAGCGTGTCGGACCCTGCGTTTGCTGTCCACCAGCGCCGGGGCCAGCCCAAACGCCAGCCTCG
>NW_009717988.1:3096-3358 GCF_000703405.1 Apaloderma vittatum
GTTTTTGTCCGGCAGGACCTCCTGCCGCAGCAGCAGGCCCAGCACCTGCTGAGGGCCCGCCGCCTTCATCAGCTGCAGGAAGAGGCGGCTGTACTCCTGCCGGATGGCCAGCTTGTTGTCCCCCAGCACTTTAGCAGCAGCGGAGACCAGAGGTGCCAGGAAGGGCCGGACCCGGTCGCTCAGGCGCAGGGCCAGCAGGTGGATCACCTCCAGCGCCCCGAGCACCACCTTGAAGTTGGAGTCGTCGAGGAGGGCGCAGAGG
>NW_009717989.1:0-683 GCF_000703405.1 Apaloderma vittatum
TTTTACTGATATCCAGATAGACCACATCCACAACACTTTAAGAATGAAATTATAAGGGACAGGAGTAAGCTGTCCCTATGCGCTGTAAAATGAGCTGTCAGGGAAGAAGACTGATGTGGTTGAACAGGGAGCTTTCGCACAAACTCAGGGGAAAAAGAAAAAAGTGTATCAACTCTGGAAAAAGGGGCAAGTGAATCAGGAAGCATTTAAGGATATTGTAAGGGAATGCAGAAAGATAATTAGAGAAGTGAAAGCTCAGTTAGAACTTAATTTTGCCATCTCTGTAAAGGATAGCAAAAAAGTGCTTTTATAAATACATTAGTAACAAAAGGAGGGTCAGGGAAAATCTCTGTTCCTTATTGCATGAGGCGGGGAACATAGTAATAGAAGATAAGGAAAAGGCTGAGGTACTTAATACCTTCTTTGCTTCAGTCTTTAACAACAAGACTGGCTGTCCTCAGGGAAACTGGGCTCCTGAGGTGGTCAACAGGGATGGGAAACAGAATAACCCTCCTTTAATGCAGGAGGAAGTAGTTAGTGACCTGCTGTGCCAGTTAGATCCCAACAAGTCCATAGGTCCAGATGGGATTCATCCTTGGGTGCTGAGAGAGCTGGCAGAAGAACTGGCTAAGCACTCTCCATTATTTTTCATTTAATCCTGGCTAACTGGGGAGGTCCCAGAT
>NW_009717990.1:0-8284 GCF_000703405.1 Apaloderma vittatum
TTTAATTATTAAACTGTTCTTATCTCAGCCCGTGAGTTTTATTTTTTTTTCCAGTTCTCCTTGCCAATCCACAGAGGGTATCAGGGTGGGAGAGGTAAGAGAGCAAGCAGCTGCATGATGCTTAGTTGCCAGCTGGGGTTAAACCACGACACAGATTATTTCTCCATAATAATAACACAAGACTAGTCTTACAAGAAAAAAAGAGGACTTTTCAAGCCCATCTCTCCAGCATATTATTTTGGATTTCTGGACACTAAGTATGTTGCAATATGAAATGTGAAATCTCACTTTTAAATTTTGCTATTTTGTTTATTTAAAAATAATTATATTTATTTGAATCTTCTCCATTTAAAATAGAACATATAATCAAAATAAGCATTTCTCAGAAAAAGAAAATGTTAAGAAATCTAACTTGGCAGGAAATCTTTTTCTAGAGGATGTGAGCTCTCCCTCTAATTAGAAAGATTTTAACATTCTCTTTAGAACACGGCACAAACCTATGCCAAGACAAAGCTTTTGAAGGTAATTATATTGCAACTCATTTTCAAGATATTTCAAATCAGCAGCCCAGCCCAAAGACATCCATTCCAATTGTTCTCTGATTTTAGGATTGCTGAATGTTCACACTTAATCATAAACACAGACTGTAGAACCACAGCTGTTATTAAAATGAAGATAAGATAAATCTTAATTAACTGGTTGTACATCTGTAAACGAATAAACTAATCATATCTCCCTGAATTGCAAGGGACAGTTTTGCATCCACCTGAGTAGAAGAGATTTATTTTTTTTAATTTCTCACTGATTACAAATTACAGTAATAGAAAGTATGTAGTACGAAAACAATAAATTCTAAAGAGCTGTTACAAATCTATTTCCATGATTTAGATTGAGAAAGAGGGGAGTAAATGCACATACTTATGCTTCCCTTTCTAAAACTGAGACTGAAGGGGTGGTGACAACTGGTTTACTTATGGTGCTCTATGTGGCAAATCCATCGCTGAGGCAACTCCACTAATTTCTTTAACGTTGCTGCCATTTGACTGAGAAATAAGTAAAATGGAAAAGTTGAGACCATGTTACCATGGTTTTGCTGGTGACCACCTTCAGATAACTCCAACAAGCATCATTATTTTGTTGCAGTTTGGAAATTCTGACATGACTTATACCAGCAGTTCAAAATCTTCCTAGCCCTGAATAAATATCTACACATTGCACCTCCATAAATACAGAATTCCATACCAATATTACTGGCAGGTTATTCTAGGGTTATTTCAAAGACATTTTTATGTTTCTTGCTGTGCTTCTTGATAAGTCAGGAGAGGGGAAATCATTTAATTTAAAGTTGATTATAATTACCAGTTTTGTGATGTCAACTCCAGTAAAGTCACCAATTCACTGAAAAAAACCAGCTTATAATGTGAATTTCTGGGTCTCTCTTGCTTTGGCTGCATTCATTTGACCAAGTTAAAGTAAGAGGTTATGACCTATTATTGCTCATTCTCTGACAAGTGAAGAACTGGAAGTGTTGATTTTATCTGATTAATCCAGCGGTATTTCTGAAATGGCTAATGGCTACTTACCAAACAAAAATTGTTATCACCATATTGGTTTTGATACTGTTATCTTCAGTAGATGAAAATATGTGGTAATTTCTAGACACAATGGAATTTTTTTAAGCCTAGAAGTATTTCACTGTGATGAAGCTAAACTGCTTTGGTAGAAGAGGTCACATAATTCCCTTGAAAACTGTCTTGTGTGTAAAATGGTGTTTTAAAAGAATTTCAGTTTCTGTTTAAATGTTGATTCCTTTAAGCATAAAACTGTAAAATAAATTTATTCCTTTGGTTTAGTTTGGTTTGGTTCGGTTCGGTTTGGTTCGGTTTCATTAAAAAGAAATTTTGCAGTTTATATTTCAAGAAAATTTTCAGACAGAAAAGTTTGTCATTCTTTGGACACACAGTAGAAGCCTACAGAAATGTATTTTGATATTCCTTAAAATATAAAAACATAGTTATAAATAGACTTTCCCAGGAAAGATAAAAGTACTGGCCAATGTTAACCAAAATATTGAAGCAAGATTAGACAGCAGAGAACATTTGTATTTCTTAAGATATAATATTCCAATCTTACATGGATAATTTCATTCAGGATTTTTTAATTGCTGAAGTGAGAGGCTGAGGTGTAATTTCGGCTTTGTAATTCATTGGATGTTTAACGACAGCAAGGAAAGAAAAGCTGCCAAGCTTTCCAGTGGGATGCAGTTGAAAGTATTTGTCTTTATTATATGCTTAATTACAATCTTTACAAATTGTATAAAATACCCAGTTGATTCAAGAAAGTAACAAAAAGTGAACATGATGAAGTGCATATACATTAGTTGAAAATTCTTACTAATGTGAAAATCAGCCACCTATGTTTGTCATATATACATGTCCAGGGCATAAGCATTCCTAGATTAAATTTGAAAAAGTTATTGCAATAAACCCAGGGATACAATTAGCCTATTCTACTTAAACCAAGAAAAATAATCCTGGACTGACTGAATGTCTTTCCCTCTTCTACTCTAGATACTAGAGTAAAACTGAGATAGGGAAATGATTTCAAGTATCAAATAAAACCAAAGGAGATATATTGAAAAAAAAATCTAAATTATATATTTTTTAAAGCTGTTTGGATGAAAGACTTGAGATAAAGCTACTTGTTCCTTCTGAGTTTCTCCCCTCTTTCCTGTTTGGCTTCACTATAAAGCAATAAACACCATCTGCCTTTTGATTTTTCTGCTGCTTTGCCCATGATGCTTCTTCTATGAAATCTCCCTTAGGCCAGAATTTGCTGAGCAATCTTATCTTTCCAGAAGTCAGTGATTTTAGGTGAGACTCAGCACCTCAAAATTTCAAATTCCTATCATAGGCTTTTTGTCCATTAATGCGTGCCCGGGTCCCACTGACTGTAAAGAACCTTCATTCTGCATTTTAGTCCAAGGACACACACCTCCAGAGCTTGGGTCTGTATTGCCTTTCTCTTTCCTTCCTTTCTGCTCCCAAATGAGGTAGGTGAGGTTAGGTTTCACGTATTTTTCCCCACCATGAGAACTGGATTTGCTTTTACATGATCCTCACAAATCACCACCCTCAGCCCCTGACTGAGACACAGTTATGAAATTGAACCTCTGAGGCCAAAGTTACACATCAGACCAAATCCTCTCTGACCACAGGCTGCTGCCTCTCCCGTCCCCCTGTGATAACATGCTCCTGCCATCCCTCTGCAGCAGATCTAGAGGACCTGAGGCTGTGAGATGAGACATTTTACCTCCCTGATCCAAAGAAAAACAATGCCCTGTTTGCCTGAACTGTGATCTGAGCTTGCTCATCTGCAAGCACACAACATCAGATGCAGGGTGAGCAGAAGGAAAACTTGCAGTTGGAGGCACAAGGAGCAGGACTGCTCTTTTCAGGAGAACATAGTTATACCACAGAACCACAGAATCACAGAATTGTTGAGGCTGGAAAAGACCTCTGAGATCATCAAGCCCAGCCTATGACCCAACACCACCACATGGGCCAGACCACGGCACTAAGTGCCACATCCAGCCTCTCCTTAAACACCTCCAGGGACGGTGACTCCACCACTTCCCCGGGCAGTGCATCCCAGTGCCTGAGCACCCTCCCTGTGAGAAAGTGTTTCCTGATATATTGATACTGTATAACACAAAATCATACTGTGGGCAATGAGTCCTCTGTAAAATGTTTCCTGGGGGACAGCAAATCCCAGAAATGCTTTGTAGAGTAACATTTAATTGAAAAGTTTCCGTCTATATTAACTTCAATACAGCATTTGCAGAATAATAAAAGTAGAGCTACCCTTCCCACAGGGTAACACAGATCCCCCTCAGTCCTGGAATAAATGTTATAGGAGTGTCTGTGCTGCCTTTATCTAATGTACGAATTAACTCAAGTAATCTGGCAATCAGTTAATTTTGGAATAAAAATTCTCATCTGCACATGCCCTCAGCAAAGATCAGGTTTCTTTTCTTGTCTGATCTCTCTTTCTCTCTGCACTCTTTAAACTCCTCCTCGTGAAAGTGTATCGCCCTTTAGCTGTTCCCCAGCACGCATCCCGCTGCTGGCGTGCAACCAGTGAAACTCCAACCCATAACAACATCAAGAAACAATTGCTGCTTCTGCTATCACAAGAATCCTGTTCAGCTTTGGGGGTGGGTGGCACAAACACAACCTTTTCATAGCAGATCATCTAGGCCAATGAACAGTTCACTTCTGGAGCTACAGATTAAGAAATCATAGAGCGATGCAAAATACCACCTCTGAGGAATTATTTTTGTACTGTGGAGATTTATTTGTAATATTGTTAAAGAGGTTACTGTTTAGAAGTAGCCTTGTATCTTTAAATTATTTTTAACTAATATGTATTGGAGGCTTCCAGACAGGCACACCACCATTATCTCTTGGGTTTAATACATTATCAGCTGTGGAAAACTGTGGGGATACTTAAAACATCAAACAAGCTACTAATTTTGCGATTATGGAAATTAGTAGATTGCAGTTTATTTCCTAGAACAGCTTCTCCTAGGGGAGCTGAACAAAGTGCTTGGAAAACCTTGTTTAAAAAAAAAAAAAAACGCACAAAAACCCACAACCACAAATTGTTATTCACTGAGTGACCAAAGCAACAAATCCCTAAATATCACTCCAGACACACAAATACGTACAGATCAGGAAAAGAGATTTTTAAAATCCACAGACAGAAAAAAAAAAATTAGTCTGTAGGTGGAATTTACTTAACCTGATGTGTGTCTACCAAAGAGTGTGTCTGTATCTGGGCAGGTCACCTGAAGATGTCTTTACAGCCAGCAGAGAATTATACAAACAATCTAATGAAGATGGTGACACAATTCATCTCATTAGTTTCCTACTTTCTTAATTGCATCTTACCAGTTCTATTAACTGCTTTGACTAGATCTCCCTTGGCTATAATAGGTGATCATTATGTGGAGATCACCCTAATCTCCACGGTGTTCTCAGCTCTCCGCCACTGGAGGACATCAACTGTAGTCCATACATAATAAAGCTCACTGTCATATCCTTATTTAATCAGATTTTTTTTTTTTGCAGTCGAAACTTGTATTGAAATCTTCAGTTTAGGCCCTTATAATCCATGTGTAACTGCTTGAGAGCCAGCGTGTACAAATCCGTGAATATCCGCATCAGAGGTCACATCAGGTGTATTGCCTGAATAAGATTCATATGTCTGAAAATTCTTTATCAAAATGTTCTGTAAAGCTACATGATATGTACCATCATGTCAGCTTGTTCACTATCACCCTAACTGCTCATAAAGCACCTCTTCAAAAATTAACCAGAAAAGCACAGGAAGACTTTACTTGCCTTTTACTCAATGGCTCAGCATATACAAACTCCACACTGGCGGAGTATGAGTACATTGAGATGAAATTATTTGCCTCTATCCCACAGTTTAGGCATAAGACGGAAGTAGAAAACAAGCAAATACACACCAAAAAAACCCAACCAAACAAACAACAAACTAGACTTGCGATGCCACGCGTATAACATACCAATGACTGGCCAGAAATCCTCCTGTTGCCCTAATCTCTATGACAGACAAAAAGGTACATGACCTGTCCAACTGCCCCTAGCAAAGGCAAGTGCAGCTTATAGAGGCAATGACCACTCCACCTTCATCTGCCCAAGAACAAGCCCCAAAGTCCACAGAGAACCAGAACTGGGAATGACCAAGGTGCTGAGCTATCGGTACAGGGATTAATCTCCTCGCCTTTGCAATGCCTCTTACTTTTGGTTTGAATACAGACTTTGACTCCCCTCTTAAGGCATAGGCTGTGCATTTCTTTACCAGTATGATGTTAGCAGCCCTCATGAGCAACCCTTCTGATGGGGCACACCAAGTGTTGCATAAGAGAGCAATAAATCATAGCGCTATTGAATGGTGACTGCAGGTTTTTACCTGTACTTACCAGAAGCAAAGGTGTAGGAAGTTCAGAGACACCAATAAAACTGAAATCCAGAAGTCGGATAATCAGGACTTGCTAGTTGGTGAAATCACAGCTTTCCACAGGCTTCCTGTGCCTGTTTGGATGTGTGGCCAAGCTTCTTTGTGCCTTATCCTCCTCTCCTTAGCAGCAAAGCAAGGAGAACAGCACTTCCCCATCTAAGGCTGAATACATCAAAGATGGTGATGTACCCACATATTTTGGCAATAAAGCTGTAGCAGTATCTCAGGTAGATAAAATCTCCTGCAAACAAAATACTGGATTCTTTTAAAAGAATATTTTTTTCAGTTCAATCAAGCTAAAAGAACAATATACATTATACAAACAGGTTTTCTGATTTAATTACCAAGGTTTCAAAGTCCCCTCCTGTACTTAACACTCAGGGTTATGGAACTTGTTGCCAAGCAATTACCCCTGAAATTTGCTTTAATCCATGCCGATCATTTCCCAGAGTTGATCATTACTGCAGACTTTAATTGCTTTTGTTGGCTTGTATGTTGCTCGAGTTCAAACAGAACAGATTAATAGGAGGCTGCCAGCCGCAAAACTCTTTGAAAAAAAGGCGGGAAGCTGAGTTAAGAACCTCACAGTGTACTTTATTTCAAGGACTTCCCAGAAATTGCGGTTCACACCTATATTAACCTCAGAAAAAGTCTGCAGGAGTTAGATCCTGATCTCGCTGTTATCAGGTTTATAGTGATACCGGCCATCTGCGTCATACGGAGTTCCAGGCATGAAAGTCGGTACAGAATGGGAAAAACAATGACTGAATCACAGCAGAAAGAATGGAAAGGACAATTATGTCCAGATAGTGCAATATGCAAGGCAGTCGAGATACCCAGTGGATGCAAATCACAAGCCCATCTCAGCAGGAGAGATGGTCCCACACTGTCACTCCTTGCGTGGTTTGGGTTTGCAGGTTGTTGGGAGAAGGACACTTTCCTTCCTACCCCAGACATGCAGCATAGTTCCCATCCCTTCGGATCACGTTGTTTTATCTTAAGGAAGTTGCCAGGTGCAGCAGGAAGCTGGATTGTGTCTGTGATAAAAACGATCTTTTCCTTCAATAACACGGTTTATCTATTAAGTGAAGC
This sequence comes from Apaloderma vittatum, assembly GCF_000703405.1. Classification (NCBI taxonomy): domain Eukaryota; kingdom Metazoa; phylum Chordata; class Aves; order Trogoniformes; family Trogonidae; genus Apaloderma; species Apaloderma vittatum. The sequence continues at coordinate 7,141 of NW_009717990.1, forward strand.
TGCTTTTAGAAGAGGCTCAGTATGTTTGCAACATCGCCTCTGGTAATGAGGTTAATGTTCCCGATGCGGCTGATACTGTGGAGGATTCGTCAGGAGCATCTTCATTTAAACACCAGATATACTTGCAGCCATTCAGCACTTGCTCATCTAACCCAAATTTCTCTGTTTTTCAGTTTGTTTCCCACAGAAACATTAAAGCCCTCTCTGCTTTTCCCTACTCTTAAAACAGATCCAGGCTAGTATAAAAGAGAGGGAAGTTTTGTCCACATAATGCATTTTCCTCACCACTGTCATCATCTCTTTTCCTTTGTAGCTCTGTAGCACCTGGCAGCTCACCGGGAGTTTCACCAGTGCTCCACATCATGCAGCTACATGGCAGTTTCTTGCTCTAATCAGGCTGGTATCACAAAACTTCAGCAAAGGAGTGACAACATATATACAGGCTATACGCTTGGGAATGAGCAAAATCTGGGAAGAAGAAAGGGAAGGAAATCAATCACATACAAATATGATGAGTGGTAGATGGATCTACATTAAGTTAGGGGTGACACATCATCATGATAGAGGAAGAATGTTGATGTTTATGTGAGGGGAACACATCTGTAGGTGCTACAGTCACCAATCAATTATTGGTCATATTGTGTGTTTACACACAGTTGTGCTGTGACAAGAACAGAATTTATAGGGAGGGAAAGATAAGGAGCTAAATTTGTGGGAAACTGATGTTCCAGTGCCCATCCAGCATAACTGGAGCCCAAGGCAGTCTTAATCTTTAGAGAAGGACTCATGAAAAGAACTTTCTTAAAACTCCTAGTAGAGCTACCCACCACAATCTCAGGATAAAGGCCTGGAGCAAGAGCCATTTTATTAGGGTCCCTGTGAAAGCAAAAGGCTGTGTTCTGTGTGCAGGGAGGCTATAATAGCCAGTGCTCCAAAGTCCTTCTCTTCCTTTCTTCCCTGTCTAGCTAAAGAGATATTATTTAGCTGTGAGAACAAGGAGGTACAATTGTGCTGTGACACTCTCCAGTGCAACAGACAACATTTAGCGTGTAGCTGCTACCTTGGAAATTACTTAAACTGAACAAAATGGGAAAGGAAAAATAAGGTTTTGTATACATTCATTGCTCTTTGGGGGGGGGGGGGG
>NW_009717991.1:0-20466 GCF_000703405.1 Apaloderma vittatum
ATATAAAAGACAAGGAGAATTAGCATGGCAGCGTCAGTGCAGTTTGAGATCACTCACTTAATTGTTGTTGTTGACAGTCAACTCAGAGCATTTTAGAGAACTAACCAGTTTGAGGAAGGCTCAGGCAGGGAACAGTGCTCAGGTATAGTAGGGTGAGCACAGATTCTGTAAAATATGAAACTTTCCATGTTTCTGGGTGCATAAGTCTTACAAATCTCTGTCACTCATTCTCTGTAAATACAAAATACCTGCAGCAACTCCCAAAGTTTCCCTTCCCCATACGCAATGCCGACACTGCAATACTGTGACGCAGGAGCGTGCAGCTATATAGAGCATCGATTTAAGTACTCTTTAATTGGATAGATGCATTCATTGAAAACTAAAAAAATATATTTTGCTTACTAGCATTATCAAAACTGCTACTACAAAGGAAGTATTTATCTTTCTTCTACTTAAAACAATGTTTCCTGCTAACCTAGTAGTTATCCCTAACTCTAGGTCAAAGGAATGAGCAGTAAATTGCAGTAAATTGCCAGACAGTGCTTTGAGATTGTGCAACTGAATGCACAAGACGACATTAATCTGATGATGAGGGGGTGAAAATTTGATAAGCCTTTCTGAAGCAGATGTTTCTTCAACAATCCCCCTATATGCTGGTAAAATAGTTAATATAATCTTGAATGGCAAGAAGCTTTAAACCAGTCAATTGGATGTTTCCTGTGGAGAAAGTTATAAAACATTTCTGGCTGAACTGCGGAATAAAATTATATAAAACATTGCTTGATTTAATACATTTTACACAGATTTAAGAAAATTAGCCTAACTGATCTGAAGCTACCAGGAAGGTACCCTAACAGAATACATTACCAAGAGTAACTTACCATGATTTTTTAATTAAAAAAAAGCTAAGAACAAACGTGACTTCAAATAAATAGAGATTAAACAGCAAAATCCCTTGAAGCCTATTGCAAGCACAAGCATATTACATCAGCTAGCTCGTAAAGAGAGTGGAAGACACCATGTACCAGTTACTCATAGGGGAGCCTGTACTAGCAGCACTCAGAACTGCCATTTTAAAATAACAGCCCAAAGTAACTTCTCCAAGGAATTCATGCATTGCTTCGGAGGAAAGATGTGAGAGTTGTTGGAAACAACCCCCAATAGCATCAGTGTGAGAAGAGCATATGTGAGGATGACTGAGCCTGCCTCATTAAACCTTCCTGAAGTGAAACACTGTCCTGGGGAAAGTCTAGCTAGAGGATCTACTGGCAGCAGTGCAGAAGGAGCAGGTGCCTCTTCCCTGTACCTCACCTGGCCCTAAGCAGGTGAAAAAAATGAGAACACCAAGCCATCACATCCAAGAACATCAGAGTACAGCTACTGGAAGCAGAGATTCACTCTTCCCCTCCATCCCTGACAGTTTTTGCTTTGGCCTGCAATAAACTCTCAGAACTCTCACCAGCAACACAGGAAGTTGCAAAAGGTGATTTCTGTGCAGGCTGTCCAGCCCTGGCAGCAGGGGTCCCATCTTTGGATCCAGGTATCCCTTTCAGGCTCTGCTGTTTCCTCACTACCCCTTAAGAATCTTCGAATCATTAAGGTTGGAAAGACTTCTAAGATCATCAAGTCCAACCACCTACCCAACACCACCATGACTACTAAACCATGTCCCAAAGTGCCAGGTCAACACATTTTTGAAACACCTCCAGGGATGGTGACTCCACCACTTCCCTGGGCAGCCTGTTCCAATGCTTCACCACTCTTTCAGTGAAGAGTTTTTTCCTAATATCCAAACTAAACCTCCTTTGGTGCAACTTGAGACCATTTCGTCTCATCCTAACAACTTTGCCCTTACAATTTCTCCTGCTACCACCCTGTGCCTCCTTGTGCTACTAGAAAAGATACCTATTCCTTTCATCTTGTTTTTTGGTTTTGGTTGGAGTTTTTTAGTATACACACACATATATGTATATATACACGTATTCTTCAATTTCATATACATACATACAGTGTTTGTGCATAGGCACGTACTTCAAAATTACAAGGAGCAAACATTCCACAGTTAAATGTCTCCCTAGTGATCCCCAATACTCACACATCTGCTGCCATTTTCCTTGAGAAACTTCTTTCTTCTCATAAGAAATTTATTAAAATGATGAGACTTGTCATTTAGGGCACTTTCTAATTGAACTACCAATCTTTAAAGCTTCTACCTTCTAAAACTCATTATTCTTTGCACAAGATGAGAAGGTAATCACAATTCATTGTCTTTATAGAGACACATTGGTTAAAATTTATATATACACATATATGTATACTCAGCAGCTTGCAAGTTCATACCCTTGCAGTTAGGAGTGCTTCTGTAGTTTAATAGGCAAGTAGCCAGCCTTTGCATTGTTAGATGTGGGCCCTCAACACATTCCAATGTCCATGGCATGTTTTAAATCCATAAAACATCTTAGATATTTTAATTATATTGTTGTAGAACAATATAATTGTACAGTTGTATGGGAGCAATTGTAGAACTAAAGGTTCTTTAGCTCCATAAATTAGGCCATTACCTCACATGTGAGATTTTCATATTCTCATTTATGAGAAACTGCTTATCATAAATAGGATAAATTACAAGTGGCACCAGTTAGAAGAGAGAAGGAAAGGAGAATTTTAATTCAGAGGACTACAAGAAAGCACCTATCTTATAAACAAGGAGTTACACAAACAGACTGAAATGAGATGAAGTCTCAGCTCCCTGTTGCCTTCCCACTGAGTTCCCTTCTACAAGGGTATGAAGACGGCTGGTGAACCCCTATGGGATAAATTCTCCAAGAAAAATGATTTTGACACTAACATTACTACAAACATCCTGAAAAATACTTCTTGCATACCCTTGCTCTGTTGGTTATCTTCACTGATGAACTACTGCAGCCCTGACTAAAAGCTACTTCCATAGCTTTTAAGCACTTTTACGACCTTCTTGGACCACTGTGTAACACCACCACACACAATAAATATTCTGATTGGAAATCTATCTGCCAACTTTCTATTATTGGTATCTTGAGCAGGATTCATTTTCTCTAGCTCTAGGGGTCCACAATGCAGATTTCTCTATCTCAATAATCTTCCTAGGCTACTTTGATAACCAATGGGGAGAAATAAGCACCTTGAGGCATAGTTCATCTGACTCAACCAAAACATCTACCTGAGAATGAGAATAACTCTGCCCTAGAAATGCCTGCTTCTCTGTATGGGGTGACAACTCGGAATTAGATGGCTGCATTTAGTCAAATTTCGCCATTTGTGTTTTAAAGCATTTTTCCCTCCATGTTCCCAAGGTGGAGCGTGACACATAGATACCAAAATCTTACAAAGTCATAAGTGTACCCTGTACACAACAGCATGCTAGAAAGATCATCCTCTCAAGAGCTGCACTTGTTTTGAAAGTACAGACTCAATATTTCCCAACAGAAGGAAATCATCAGTTTGCTCTAATTAATGTGGCTGAACATGTGTACTAAAATGGACTTCCTCCATTTTCCACCCTTACATTCAACAATTTGACAGAATACTTCATGCTCCTAGGCGCCTATTTCCATCCAAAACACTCTCTAAATAGCACTTATAGCTAATTGACTTATCTTAATTTACTTCCAGCCTGCTCTCTAATTCTCCAGTGTGGTACTTTCTTGATTTTGAACACTACAGAAGGCTCTCCTGAGAGAAAAGCTTCTCTAAGCTTCCTCGTGGAGCTTTTAAGCCAGAGTTCACAGATGAAGAAGCAACAGGAGAACACACACAACCTCCAGCCGTTCTAGAGGTGCACCAGGCAGCTGTAACTCCCAACTATTTCTTGAGTGATTAGGTTTAATCCCTTTGGCCAGGGCAGACAACGAGACAAGGTACCAGCTGAAGCTTGCCTCTTTGGGATTTAAAGCATGGGCAGCTTTGAGGGCCATTTCTCTGGCGATTTTAAATAGGAATTTCCCAGAGGGAATACAGAATGGCCACTCTGCAAACTAGCTGACTTTCCCAGTACTCAACTCCATTGTATAAGTGTCATTAGTACAAAGACAGACCCAGCTATGTTTTATTACATCCATACACTCAAGCAAGGTACCACTGTGTTACAATAAATATTAACTGTGGACTTTGCTTCCTTATCAGGAGCTCAAGCCTAGGGATAGCTTTCTCTGACAGGGGGGAAGGGAAAAAAAAACAACAAAGAAACCAAAAACAACCAAACAAAGAAACCCCAAAAAATAATGAAAGAACCCCCATGTCTCCTGTACATCATATGTTTAGGTTTGGTGTCTTTTGTTCATGGGACAGCCAATGTTAAATGTGTTTAAGACAGCCTACCAACCACACAGATTGCTCCAATCTTCTTTCCTCAACTTCATGTGTGCAGTTTGGTTGCTGAGGCATCAAGTGTACTAAGGATAATGCCAGATCCCTTTGTGGCCCATGTGCGAGCATGTGGCACGGATAACCTGCCCCAGGACAACACTGGTGATGCCTCATCGGGTTGCTGGGTCATCTGCCATCCTTGGCAGAAAAGTTCTTTTCTGGTCCCAACACTTTCAAACAATACTTCTAGACAACAGCACTGAAATAAAATATGCACCACAGTTTAGCTTCAGCTGTCTGAAATAGAAAAAGGATTCACTTTCTAGTTAAGCACCAAGTTAATTTCACAAGGAGGAGAATGTGGCCCTTCAAAGCACAGTTACTTTCAGACACACTCTTGTTTCTGGAAAATTAATTTTCCTACTAGAGAAAATAAGACTTGGAGAGAAATCTTATAAAAATTATTTTTCCTGGATACACACCTGAGTTGCAACTTTTTATCTAAGAGACCTTCAACCTGTGCATCTGCTTATGTACAAGAAAACCCAGGGATCTTATTATCCTTATACACATCAAGGAGTAGTTAAGGAATTTTTCGACTGGCTTTACTTGGAGAGAAGCTTGCAGCTGCTGACCAGCTTAGTTGTCTTTAAGTTATTTAACTGTGTGCTCTTGTTGCACTAGCAACTGAGAAAATTACTGCAGCCTTATACAAAGCTTGATGAACGTTTGGATTTGCCAAGTCTGCATCCATGCTCTTCGAAATTGAAGGCACTTCAACTTAGATGGCCTTTCTTTGGAGAAGACACCTTGTGGCAGGGTGTTGGTAGTGGATCAATTAACAGGTTCAGCACTTTATTTCAATTCACACTGCAAATCCATCAAGGCTTCTAAGCACTGGTGCTTTAGGAGAGCACGCATTTTCTGACTACTGAACAGATGGCTGGGAAGTAAAGTGCTTGCATCCTAACATTAGCTTGCACCTTCAAAAAGTCATCTATAGTTCCATATCTGGGTGAAGTCATAATTACTTCAAGATAAAAAACATTACAAATCCAAAGTACCACTAAGAACAGTAAGTAAGTAAGTAAGCTCCTGGTTCCAAAGGGCTTTTCAGCATCCTAGATGTTCATTGTATTTCCACCCAGGCCTAATAAGTTTCCCAGCATTTTTAGTATTTCTGCTTACACCCATAAGGCCCATATTGTACTTTCTTCATCAAAAGAAGTCCTCAGGAAGTTCAAGCAAGGTCATCTGTAACCTTCAGTGCACTTAAGCTGAGTTTCTACCTTACAGATCAGAAGCACTGGACCTGAAAAGCAAATCTCCTAACTGGAACAATGTACTTCTGGTTTCTCTGCTGCAGAGCTAATGGACAGTGCTTATTGCTCAGACTACTTGCAGACTGTGCAGAGCTTGTCAGGGGAAATGTAACCAACTCATTGCTGCCAGTTGGCATGGCTGGGGAAAGACAGCCAAATGTGAACATTTGGTCAAATTGCCCAGAAATATATCCTAAAAGCTGTACAAAACAGAGGACAGAGCTTGACTTGGCCTCAAGATACCTTTACCACTAGAGCAGAAGTACTTAGTCTACCTCTCCTGGAGTGCTAGGCCATCTTTGGTTTTACATTGCTTTGCAGCTAAAGCAAAAGTCAAAAACTTGTCTTAAACGTCACCAGTTTCTGTGTTTCTGGTACAGAAAGAAGGAAATAGGGGAAAAGAAAATATTCAACTTCTCTCCCTGATCATAGACAGTCTGTTACTAATATTATCAAACATCCGAAAAGTTAATAAAAAACTCCAACAAATTAAACTGTCATGTACTGTTGGCAAACCAAATGTCCAAACACAGAAAATCTGGATAAAGCTATATGTATATGAATTTTCCATTGCTACTCATTATCATAGTAATTCTATGTACTGAAGAAAAAAAAGGCTTACATCTCATTTACAGAGAAGATTTATTTCCTTAACTTCATATGTACAGGTAGGAAAACTATAGCACTGCTTAGAGGAACAGGAGAACCATTAAGCCTAGGCATTGAAGACACAATCGAACAGATAAATATAGCCTGTGATGTAGTGTTTGCAACATACCAGATGAGGGAAATACTGTTAAACAATACTTCATTCTTTTAAATTACTACAGTTTTAAATACTTAAATATAACTTATTTCCTAAGGTTGATACTCAATTGCTTTAAATATTTAACCAAGATGAAATGTCCTTTAAAGATATGCAGGAAGTCAAATAGATCTTGAAAGGCTTTCTCAAGAAATTGGTACATGAGATTCTTTATCCTTTTTCATGGAGAATAGATCTTTATAAGCTTTTCTCTAGATGTAAACAGAGCTCTAGGAAAAGCAAGCAATTTTTTCTATGCCATTTGGCTAAAAATTAATAAATACAGGGAGTCTTAGTTGTCTTTTCAAACAATTCTATATACAACTATAGCAATAACACTAGAAGCTTTCTTATAGCTGGAAAAATATATTTTTTACTCACACAAAACTAAGTCCAGAAGGAAGCATTTGGATTCCTCACCCCCTACCAACTGAATTGTTAATCCTTTATCACGTGTAGCTTACATACAGGAGTAAAAATATCCTTATTGAACAGGGCACTGGATTTGAAGGTGCTTGAATGAAAAGTAAAGGCTTGAAATAGTAAGAACTGCACGGATTGACATTTTTATGATAGCCAGAAGGAAGTTCTTATGCTCATCAATCTCTTTTTTTTTTTTTTTTTTTTTGATAAATACATCTTCTAAATACTGCTTCTACCAGGGGGCCCAAGCAACATTTGTGGCATTCTTAAAGGCAGTTACTTTTTAGCCTACCTGCTCAGAGACCACACATATAAATACCTAATAGCACAGCTTATGAAAACTTTTCAAAGGCAATTGCCTTTCCCATGACACACCTTTTGCTGGTTTTACATAACGGCTTATACAATGAAAGCGCAGTAATCATCATCTGTGGCAAAATGAGAATATTAAAAAGACCTATTCCTGTACATAAGTCATTGCAATTTCTAACAACATTTTTATTATCAACCTGCAATGCAGCCAACACATGCAGTTGAAGAAACCCGAAGAAGTAACTGATGTTGTTATTATTCTTAAAAGATTAAAGTGGCACATACAGTTGCAGTCAAAAACCAAATACTTCAGCTTCAGTTTCAGACCAAAAAAAACCCCAACTTCGTCATGCCATGGAATCAAGCAAATTAAGAGCCCTGTGCTACCGATTTCCTAAACGTATCTCTCTTTTTGACAATTATGCTACAGACTCTTGTTAGCACAATACGGTCAGTTACGCAGCTGAGCTTCCTTCAAAGGCATACTTCTTACCCACACAAAAACTCAAGACAGCACACTCAAAACAGCTGAATAAAAGGTCATAAGTATCCCTTTCTCTAATCTTACATGTTAGCAAAAGGAGAGCCACTAAGACATGAACTTCTTGTGCTTCAAAGAAGGGTCAATATCCTCCTTCTGGATATTCTGTAATAACCACCATGACAGAAAAAGATTTTTAATTACAATAGGCTGGAAAAAAATTTATTATTAAGAAACAATCAGACAACTCTTTCCTTAAAGCCTATTAAGGCTAACAGATCTTAAGCCTTGGTCTGGCAAGTGTTCAGCCAGACAGGGAGAAACATGTACTGTCACTGACACAGGGCAAGAAGCCCCAGCTGGAGTGCATCTATTTTTCTAGCTGGAAGGAAATTTCTGGAGAAAAAGGACCAAGAAATATATATAATCACCTTGCTTTCAAAATGCCCTATATGTTTGATGAACAAAACTCCTTCTCATTGCATTTCATTATCTCACCAGGAGTGGATGAGAGAAGAAAGAAGGAAGGATCTGCGTTTTGCCTGAATATAGCACTGCTAGTAGCAGTCCCCCGAGGCTCCAGCTATTCTCTGCAGGTTTGTTTCAGAGACTCAAACTTGTAATAATCCCTTGTCTTTACAAGAATACCTCGAGCAATGTGCAAGCATTTGACCATGCTAACATCTGTAAATACTGAGCATCATTATTTCAGAGCTGCTCTGTAGCATGAATTTATGGGGATCATTAGTGGTACTCCATACCGTAGCATTTGAGCAAACATTGGTGAAATTAAATGGCTCTGATTAAACTAGTCCACAGTCAGACCAAAGGAAGAACAATTGCAAGCTGTAACAGATTATTTGAACTAGATACTTTCTAGTCTACATGCTTACTTAAGCCCTTTGATTTCAGGACTATACACAGAGCTAACAGGTTTTTTAAATATATTTACTCCAGCACAAGTACTCGAATAAATATATTAAGTGCACTTCGTTCATTCATTCACCCAAGATCTCCTAGTACCTTTACAGTCAGGAAGGAACAGAAGGGACCCCATCATCCCACTTGGCACCAGCTGCCGGGCATCGCAGCGCATGTGGGATCCTAGGCATGCAGGCTGAGTGCCAAGGTGGCAAGGGGACACTCTGGTGCAGAAGACAGAAGTCAGTTCAGGGAGGCATGAATGTGCCAGCACATTCACTTGAGCCATACTGCCCTGCTCCAGCGTCCAACACAGGCCTTCTCAAAATAGTTTTGACAGATACCAACTTCTAATGAATAAGGATCTCTGGTATTTAAACTGACTCTTCTATTTCTTAAGTCTGAAGAGGCACATTTTGCCACCCTTCTCTAAACTGGGTGGAGGCAAACCAGCAAAAATGTCATCCAGGTTCACTGTGTTGGGCAGAGGCAGCTGCTTTTGTCACACATTACCCACATGAACAGGAGCTCCATCATTCCCGCTGGATATTGCTGCAGAAACAACATCTGCACAAAGCACATACTTCTTTGTAGCCATCCAACTTCAATATAGTTCACCACAGGAAAAGTAATTATCTGTTAATCATCGCATAAGCCAGAAGCCAACATAAAAGCAGCAGATTAAATAAACAAACCTACCATGTCAGGTACACGTTTACCTAAATTAAGATCTTTATCCACTTCAGTATAACAAGGAGCATAAACTCAGTGAACCCATTAAATACAGCTGAAACACATCTTACAGCAATGTTTTTCATCATAACAAAAGGTTAATCTAATGATCCTGTATCATATTTTATGGTTATTAGAAGCAATCATAAATTATTTGGGGGGTTTGTTTGTTGTGGCTTTATTTCAGGGGGATTCTTTGACTGTTTGGCTTGGTTTTTTGATTTTTGTTTGGTTTGGGATTTGTTTTTGTTTGTTTGTGCAAGGGTTAGTTTTGGTTTCCTTCTTTCTTCAGTATTCTTCTGAACTTCCTTTCTATGTTATATCTCATCTCCAACTGAGATATATGAGAAACTTTCACAGTATTTAAAGGTCTGCAGCAGTTTTTCCACTGCAAGCTGAAAAAAAAAAGGACCTCAGTTCATTTGAGCTTTTTTCTTTCCTTCCTACAGCACTATCTCAAATCCCATTTTCTGAAAGCTCCTATGCTGTTATAGTATGGTTTTTAAATTTAAAATTTTAATTTAGAGAAGCTGATGAATAACAGCTATATCTATGAGGTTTTCTTCCATGCAGTGAATTGAGAGTTTTGACAGCCAACATTGTGATCAAACCAGGTCATACGGGAGTAGTCAAAAGAAAAAAAAATAGGTGCAATCTTACTAAAATGTTATTTCCAACATAACAGATTCTAAGATTTTAGGACAAAGTTAGCTGCATGTCCTAAATTAGCTCCTAAGGCAAAAAAAAAAAAAAATTAATTCTCGAAAACAAAGATAACAAAGCAACTGGAATAAGTTATCTGCAGAAGGAAAATATTGTGATTGCTTGTCTGGGTCTAAAGCAATTCATCTGAATTATCAGAAAGAATAACATATATTACAGTAGACTTCAATCAACGGCAAACCTGGGAACTGCAGCTAATGGTGTTACTTTTCAACCCCAAAAACACAGAGTTAAAACACCTACCAACAGGCAGAGCTTCCAAATAAAGGCAATATATTTCATTTCTTCAGATGCAGGCAACCACATTCATTTGATCTGTTCCAACAGCTTTTCCTGACACAGCAAGTCACTAGTCAGGCCTTGAGGGCTCAGTTATCCCCCTGCTAAGCAGGAGCTGTAGCTCAGGGGTGGAGAGGAACACGCATCCCTTGCACACCAGCACCTGGGCACAGACAGCAGCAGGCACTGGAGCTTGTTATGCTCTGACCACAGATGCAACAGGGCTCCTGCCCTCACACAGGCTGAAAGTCTTGCTGGGGCTCCAAATATCCAACCGCAACTTTCAAGGACTAATGCCAGTCCTGCTGGACAGATTCCTCCCCATTCCTCACAGTGCCTGGGTGCAGCTTGGCCTGGCAAGGCTGGGATGGTGGAGGCTCTCCCTCCCTGACCAGCCCTGTCCTGGAGGCCCCAGCAAGGCGAAACAAGCCAAGGACAGTGATGAGGTCCATCACCATGCCAGCTGGGGCAAAGAAGCTGAGTTTTCCCATGGGAGGCAGCAGGGGCACTCATGGAGGTTGTAGACCTCCCTAACACGTGGGTATACCCACGTGAGGTGCCTACAGCCAAAGCGCCCCTGCCACCACCCATTCCCAGCCATCATGTCACAGGTCTGGAGTGTCAGGCAGGCAAAAGTTTATCTGTGCGTCCTTTGACCAAGTATGATATTGTGGCTGCATACTCTAGCTGTACAAATAAGCAAGCATAATGTTACAGAAGCTTCCAACTGCATCACATAGGAAGAGACTCCACCGCACCCTTACCTGGGACATTACTGCCTCTTCACAAACTCCTTCTCCTGGTTTGTGTGGGTTTTTTATGTGGCTGGTTTGGGTTGTTTGTTTGTTTGTTTAAAGTGCATGCTCCAAAAAAACCCACAGCACAATCTTCAGGACTTTAATCTTCAGACGTTGAACAGTAAGCCTATGTACCACAGGACTTACGTACTTAGGTAGCCCTTACATTCTGCAGTGGATTGAGCCCAGTGGTCTTTTTTAGGATTTGCTACACTGTATATAGTATCTCAAAGGTGCTACAATACAGCTGGCAAGGCCATATAAAATTAATGCCATCAGCTAGTGATTTGGCCATTTCGCCTCAGACTTGCTGGTTTTTACTTGAAGCCATAGATACACAGGTCAACTGACTAGAGAGAGCACCCTCTTTATGTATGTATATATAACTACCTGTAGCTAGATCTGTATCTTTTTAAGGAAGTCTCTAAATCCTGCAAAATGATGGGGAATGTCTGATATATATGACCTAGCTACCACCTAAAGGTTGCGAGTCAAGAAACAAAGAGGTAAAAGAACCTCAGAAAGTAATGCCATCATTTAGTGGCTAAAAATGGAAAAAAAAATAAATTAGAAAAAGAAACAAGGGACTATACAAATGTGGAGATTTGCATGAATCTGTTCATTGCTCCTTTTCAGGAGGGTTAACATTAAAACATTCTTAAGTTTTAAAGAGAAAAACTCATTTTGAACACTAAGGAAACATAGTTTTTGATAATGACTTCTTAAAATAGAAAATATAGAAATGATGGGCAAAAATACAATGCAATACAATACAATACTTACATGTATAACCACATGAGGGCATACAACATGAGACCCTATACTATATTTTCCATTACTTGTCAATAGTATAAAGCTGTTAAAAAGCCTTCTTCCATAAATTTCACCAGCTTCAAAGGGCAAAATTGAAAAGGCGTTTCAGCAGAGAGCTTCAAATTCACATTTTGGTCTTTTCCAGTCCCCTGGTACAAAATCATGTCTCATGCTACAGTCCACAGTTACATCCTCCAGCTTCCCAGTGTGAGAGTTGAGCTGTAAGCTCACTGAAAAGAATTCAGTGTTTCCAACAGCGCTAAGCCTAATGCTGCTTCCATACATAACAAACAAGACAGATCATACAGAAGCAATGGCTTGCCTTTGCTTTTTTCAGGCCTCTTCCAGCCTCTGAAGATGGTTATGTTAACCATTTATCTCTGTCCTTTACTACTTTTCAGCGTGTTATTACATGAAAGCACTTCTTATAATCTTTCTCTCTCTCAGAAACTACAGGGGCCATAGGCAGCCTATAACTGCTAAGAATCCACTGGAGTTTTTTGAACTCTCCTAAAGCAGTTCAGAGTACTGATGTGTCTTCTGGAGATCTGGGCAATTAGATACAATGAGTTCGATGCTTCTCTTCACCACTAAATTAATATTACATGTTGTCATGTGCAAGCACTGTTAAAAACCTTTTTTTAAAACAGTCCTTGTGAAATATTTTGGAACATATTGCAGGTATACACCAAGACTATAAAGAAATGTTCTTACATAAAAAGACAAATTTTATTTTCTCATCGAACAACTTAAGAAGAAAACAGCTGCTAGAATTATTGTTTCTTTATGTTAGTATTATTATCAGAATCTAGAAGATATCTTTGCTCAATCATCTGTTAAAACTGAATACCTTTTTGTTGCTCAGGAAATAAAGAGCTGAAGCTCTGTCTACAAGCATCCATAGGATAAAGTGGTATCTAAACTTCTCTACAGTGCTGAATGCTTTCATATCACAATGATATATTTGAAAAGATCTTAGAAAGCTAACATCAACAAATTCTCAAGGGGAACAAAACAAAAGATCAACAACAGTAGAAACCCTTGAAATTTTGCTTAGAAATAGTTTTAGGCTTACCATTTAAGATTCTTTAGATGTTTTATCAATTAAAAGTTTTGGGGATCAACTGAAGCTGGATAAACTTGTTGGATGAGTGCTATCCGTACTGAATTTCTGGCACAACAATAAGGTTGTTTTTCAGAATTAATTCTGAATCATCTGCTTAAATTTTAGGAAGCCATTCACAGTCATCTGTACTGTATGTCAAGTGTCACAACTACATCAGAATTATGCAAAGAAAAAAAGGTTGCGGATGACAGTCTGTTATTTTCCTATCAGAAATAAAAATGAGTTCACAAAGTGTTAAGAGAGCCTAAGACCATTTTTAGTAATCACTGTGTCTGCAACAGGAGACCTGACAAATCCAGGAAGCTTCCTAGGGAAGATAAATCCTTGCTTCTGCATTAGGACACATTTGAACACTGCCCTGCTGCTCTGAGCTTTCTTCAAAGTGTTCTACCCCTTAAAATATACCCAAGGCCAAATGTTTCCAGAAATTATTTAGCCACCTGACCACAGAGGCAAGTTGTTCTCTGCCAAAACGTGGTGCCGGGATCCCTGTCCTGACTGCACACAAGTCATTTCCAGACCAGATGCCGACCTGCTTCATCTCGCCTTCCTCCCATCCTCACCACAGCAGCCCACACAAAAGCCTTGTTAAACTTGCCAGCTTGCCCAGACAGCTCAGAAATGTCAGGCGTGGATTTCCATGGCACAGACATGCTACTGGACACCCAGGTTATTAAAAAAATTACTGTATTTGTGTACATTCAATGCAATTCAGCAGCAGCATATCAGGAGTACTATGCAGGGAGTACCCCAGCACCCCTCCTCCCCATGCATTCCACTTCCTCCAGCTCTCCCCTCAACTTCCCCATCTGAAACACTATGCTTTGTCCCCACAGCTGTCCTCACCATACACTCACTTTTATGCAGGCTGTTCTGGGACTTATTTTTCCAAGTACTGGTGCTTTCAAAGGGGATGACATCATAATGCAATAATCATAAAATAGTTTTGGTTGGAAAAGACCTCTAAGATCATTGAGTCCAACCATCAACACAGCCCTACCAAGCTTCATTGCCCTTCTCTGGACACACTCCAGCATGTCTATGTTTTTCTTCTTGAGAAGGACTCAAAATCAGCACAGGATTCAAGGTGCAGCCTCACAAGCATCGAGTACAGGGGCACAATCACTTCCCTACTGCTGCTGGCCACACTGCTTCTGACACAGGCCAGGATGCCGTTGGCCACCTTGACCACCTGGGCACACTGCTGGCTCATATTCAGCCAGCTCTCCACCAACACCCCTGGGTCCTTCACCACTGGGCAGCTCTCCAGCCACCCTTTCTCAGTTCTACAGTGTGCACTCCTGATGAGGTAATAAACTGACATAGAGAGCAAGGCATGCTTGAGAGCTGCAGAATATTTTGAAACAATGTAAAGCAGAAAAGCCTAAGCCTGATCCACACTAGAGAAGCTTTGCCAGCATAGCTGCATCCCAAATCTCAGACATAGATGGTTTAGACAGGCCTGGAATGTTTTTTTGCCATTAGCACTTATGCTAATTCACCGAGGGAACTAAACTCTTCTGGCTAAAACATTCAGTTGTGTCAATGCTAGAATTTAAATTGCTAAAAAAATATAAATAAAAGTATTTTTAAAATAATAACACAAAACTGCAAAAGCATATGAAAGCAGCATTTGGTAGTCCCTCTCTTTGAAAGATAAACTCCCTAGACAAAAGTTCCCTGTGGTGCTTATGGAGAGTCTGACAAATTACCTGCCCACATTAATGCTCTGCCTCCATAGGAGAAAGCACGCACAAGAATGCCTCTATGTTTTGTATTCCCAGCATGATGACACCCCATGCAGAATACAGCAAAAATCATATCCTTTTTAGTACAGACCCAAGCTTGAAGATACACAATCTGGATTTTCAAAAGATAGCCCTCAACCCAAGTCTACATAGTGGTGAATAAATCAATCTTAGTAGAAATGTCTAAAATACATTCCAGTGCCAATTAGGAAGCACCACTCTCAACCATATAATTATACCTCTCTGCCTCTTCAGTATGCGAACTGTGCCAACAGGAGTTTCTGTTCACCTATGAAAGAGGCTTAATAGCTTGGATTTCTACAGGCTGGCAGAACACCACATGGTGTTGTTTCCAGTTCACTGTATTCTAAGCCAGCCTGACCTGAGGACAGTTTAGTTACCACTTCTAAAACGAAAACTCCTGAGCAGGTTCCCAGGATGAGATTTTTTTTTTCCTCACAGCTCCAATACAGAACTTTCTGTGCAAGTGTCTTAGATCCACCTAGTAAGGTTTCCCCAGCATTCCACCTGCCTGTTCAGAGCCCCACCTGTACTCTTAAAGTTCATCTTTTCTATAAGCTTTTGAGTAGCAATTTCAAGACTCTGTGCATTATAGACCTTAACAAGACAGCCCTGCACAGCTCACACTCACTATTTCCTGGGGCTCCGCAGTTTGCCAGAGTTTCAGACAGGACAGGATCTGTTGTACTGTTCCTTCACGGTATGTGCGTCTTGTGGTGGTGGCAGTCCTCTGCACATATCAGCAGGGCTCAGGTTCTTTTGCGACTCAGGCAAACTTCAGAAGCTTGCACTTGCCTTTCCCTTCCCCTCCTCACACCCTTTACAGTCTCTTGCAAGAGCTGCCCTTGTTCACCAGTGGAAATCACCAGAGCAAGGTAGCCTGGCATCTTCTGGTGGAAGAGCGCCGTTTGAAGGAAAAAACAAAGATTCCTCCACAGCAAAATCCTTTCCCATGGATGTATCACTTTGAGAAAGCTGTCAACAAATTCTGACTGGCTTTCTGCCAGCATGTAGGTAATTTCCTCTCTGTTTTTCCCAAGAAGACTGGAAAAAAACCCAATATTTAGAGTCCGACTTCCACTAAGAAGGTGATGCTCTCAATTTTCCTCCCATTTCCAAACCCACCAACTTTAAGGACTGTTTTGTTTGTTTTACTTAAAATACTTCTTGGCCAGGGGCAACATGCACATCATAGAGAGGAAATTGCCCGAATTGTCTCAGTTAGTCCTGACAAAGAAAATATTAGAGAACTGCTGTTTAATGTAAACTCAACACAGAGTTTGCTATCTGGTAGAGTTATTCCATCACATATGTATAACAAGACCTAGGAAAGACCTTCAGCATACGAGATAATCAGATGAGGACTAGAATAAACACAGTGAAAAGAATAACACAACACAGGGGAAGAAATTAGTAAGTATGCAGTAAGATAGCCTTTGTAAAAAAGCATCAGTCTCCAAAAACTAGGCAGAGATGAGATTGCAGATTATGGTAATTTTGTCATCTCTCCAAATTGTGAGTGATTAACCACAGATTTGTACTGTTCTTTTGTTATGCAGAACCCGTGCTGCAGAGGAAGAGCACACTGATGCGTTGCCTGCAATCCTCTTTCAGCAAAACCTTCTGAGACCAGTTCTCCCTCAAAGCTATCCTGGTGAGCACAAAACAGAAAAATAAATATCCTACTGTTGGCCCACATGATGGTTTGAAAATTACGTCTTCTTATATTGTAGGTTGAAATAGAGACCCTTTCCAGACAGGTATTTGAAAATATTGATTGTTTTGTTATCGTCCAGAAGTAGACAAGTAGTTAAATCTAGTTGAATAAAAGATTTCACAGTTATAATAAAAACCACATTTGATAAAATTTGCAAGGAAGTAAGACATAAGATGCCAATATTATCCTAGAAGTCAGGTAATACAGGAGCTATTTCACCAAAATGCCTATTAACTGGAAAACACTTTCTTTTTTCCCCAAAAATTGAACTCCTCCTTGTAACAGAGTTTCAGAGACAGGTGTATCAGTGAAAAAGATTTGTGACTTACAACTGTGCATACATGTGTTTTCATAGGGCTGACAAAGAACACATGGGTTCAAAGCATAAGGATGAGTGGGAAGTGGGAGAAACAGGGCTGCATTTTATTACCATTTAAAGGAAGTAAAATTGCCTCTCAACCTCCTTGCTCCAACACTGCTTTGTGGTTCCTACCGGTTTCAAGACCTTATCTGAAAGGCAGTGTTTTTAAACACAAGCAAAGCCACTCTGCATTTTCACCTTACTGAACAAATTTAGCTGATAACTGTGAAAGCAAGCCACTCCTGCACAGTTGGATCTAGTAGTACAAAATATATTCAGACTGGTGAATAGTCTCTTCTTTGATTCACTGCCAATCCAAAGAAAAACTTGAAACAAAAACAAACAAAACCCTTGCTTTTTCTTCAACAGAACTAAGGTAAAAATTTTAAACACCCTTAAATATATTTTTTAATTTTTATTTTAACAACTTTAAGCATCTCTTCCTAATACAGAAGATTCTTGGTTTAATTGAAGATTTCAGGCTGTTAGAAGCAAACTAAATTAAGAATGGGTGCCAAAAAGTGAGGACAGAAAATGAGCAACCCACACATGACATGAAGAGTCCAAGTTCAGATCCTGAGCACCCATCCAAGGGCACATTTACCTCTCAGGACAGAGTGTCAACCACACGGTTACATGGTACTTTGTATACAGTTCACACCATTATGAAGGCCCTGTTTCTCTCAGCGCAGAGCTCATGCAGGAGGATGGGATCTCCAGACACTACTGCATTTCTCACTGATAGTTATTTACACAGCTTAGAGCATCAGCAGCAGAAGAGATAGCAGAAAGCAGCTCCCACACGCACTATTGTCCAGGACCTGGTCCTCTGGGGCTCTTCCACACTATATACAATATAAGAGGCAACTACCCAGACCACCAGCCTGAAAGATCTGGACTAAGAATTCAGACCAGCGTCAAGAAAAAGGAACCTGGATCCCCTCATCTAAAGAATTCTACAACTAAATCACTGCCATCTCCTCTGGAGAATTATGAATATGGGTCTGAAATTTTCCTTTTATCCAGCCAAAATGATCAAACTCCTCACAGGTTCACTCTCCAGTCACCTAACTATTTTATATAAGCAAGTCTGTCATCCCGCAGACCACACCGTTCTTGCTGCTCCTCCTCACCCCCTCCCAGAGAGGGCTGGCTGGGAAGCTGGCTTGCCTCTCCCCCACCTCCCCTGAGCTAGATCAAAACAGATGGCAGAGGGACATGAAATAAAGAGCAAACACAGATGAGTGACTAATTTTCCAAAAGGAGACAAAACCCCAAACCCTCAACTTCCACACTAGAAGCAGCAGGGAATGCATAATTAATTTCTGAATATTATTCTTCCATCTAAGCAAACGCATCAGTTACTACAGATACAATGACAACAAGCAGAGGAGGTGTCACCCAGGCAGGCTTGACAAGCAGCATAGGACTACACTGCAGTCCAACAGATGCAAGTAGAGAACATTGCAAAGGCATCAAGGACTGCACCACTGACTGACGCCACCTATGTAGCAACTCTGTTCCCAGGCAGGTTTTGCTGAGTGCTCTGCTCACGGTTACCCGGCTGAATTTAAAGCTACCTCAAATGGTACCTGCCCAGGAACTGCAGTGACACCTTTGAAATGCAGAAGGCCAGGGGCTGCCCTGCTATATATCCCTGTTATGTTGGGCTGTAACATTTGGGCATGAAAAGTCTGGTATTTTGCAGACTGGAAAACAACGAGCACTTGGTAATGCTCATGAAGTAATGAAGCAAGGACCAAAGCCTCCTGGAAGGACATGTGTCAAAGGACTCACAGACAGCATGCTGCAATTTATACAGCCTCAGTAGGAAACATGAAGGTGAGTTAATTACACCAGGGAGATGAGGACAGAAGCTATTTCAGTGCTCCCCTCTGCCCCTGTGCCAGAGATTATTGCCTTTGTTCTGGTCCTGATGGAGTTGGTGCCTGCATCTTTCTCATCAGCATCCAGTGGCAGAGGGCAAGTTCACCTTCCCTGACAGCTTCAGCAAGCCCTTAGACTTTGCATTTCAGCTGCTTCAGTGGAAGCACGACCTCCCTCCTGTTGGTTTTGCTCCAGGAGCAATAACACGACAGAGAAGACATATGGCATGGTAACTTTCAGAGCTAAGTCTATCAGTTTTTATCATTTTAGCCATTTGGGATTATTTCTGTTGGCTGCAACAATTTAAAGAGCCATCCAGAAAATGAAAGAAAGCATCATCTTTGTTGTGCCTGACACAAAATATACGGCAGCATATCATTTTGCCAACACAGGGACTCTTATACTGTAACATAGCTAAGAAAACATCAAATGCAGGTTTACTACGCAACTTCTGTGCCTTCCATTTAAGGCACAGTAATGGACTTTTCTTTGCCATTCTGAAAGAAATCGGAGCGCTTGTGGCAGGCAATAAATGCAATTGTGCATTTTTATGCTGGAAGCATCTATTCTCCAAGACTTTCAGCTTTGTTTCCTTTATGTGTTACACTGATACTCAGGACACTTTGCAAAGTCTATTTACCCATGCTTCTCCTGTGGGCTGCTTGGGAGGCAGAATTCTGTATTATCTTTAGCTGATATTAGCTCAATTGATTTATCTGTGACTTTATTATTTGTGGTCTGTGTTTCTAAAAATGGGTCTGTCGTGAACTTCTACAAGCAAAAATGATAAGTATCTCCAGTTAACAGAGGTTTAAATAGCAAAACCTAAACAGCTTTAGAGACATTCCTCCAGTTTACCAATTAATTTGAGGACCAGAATGTGCTCAGTCCTATGGACTGAGACAGTACTACTCAGAACAGGGAAACAAAAGCATTACTTCAGCACACGTATACAAATATTTGCTGACAGCTTAAGAACTGGAAATAACTCTTAGTTAAGCAGCAGATATGGGGTGGGGAGAAAAGAGTTTTAAGCATGCAGAAATGATGCAAACTGGGTAAGGAAATCTGGCAGCCTTGCGATTTCTGCTTCGCACCTCAAACTGCTGACAGACGTCTACTTTGCATTCCAAGAACAGCAGGTTTGCAGCAGCTGCCTTCAGCTGGCAAGTAACTTCTCTTACAAACCTGCCTTGTCCTAGGGGACGTGCTGTAGCTTTAGGAGCCTTAGAAAGAATTAAGTGGAAGAAAGGATTTAAGTATAAAACACTAAGAATCAAGTGAAAGTGCCCCTCTCCTCTTCCTCACGTGCTGAGATGCTAGGGTTCAGGCTCAACAAAGCACATATCCTCTATCAGATCCATGTACAAGCTTGCCCTTCTTAAGCATTTGTTTAACCAAAAAGAGTATTATTTTCCTCTACTCATAGTTAAGATAATAGATCATCACTAAGCCAACTGTCATTAGTTGGAGCCACGTCAGGAAGGATTTTTACAAGCTTATAAATACTGGTTTCAGAAGCAATTTTAGCTCCCAAACAAGGCTAGTACTTACAACTACTCTATCCTTCTATTTCAGTCTTACCTCCAGTATCTGGTTAGCTTATACAGGAACCAACAATAAAAACAGGTGTCTTGGGTTACAATATGTAACC
>NW_009717992.1:0-3738 GCF_000703405.1 Apaloderma vittatum
GCAGCACCTGCTGGGCGGTGGGAGGGGGGAGAGGGCGGATGGTTCCTCTGGGCCGCCGAGGAGAGTCCGTCTCCTCCAGGGCAGCGCGAGTGGGAAATCCCGCTTCGGCAGGGGATCGGCAAGGGACGAGGAGGGGGGAAGAATGAGGAGGCTAAATTGTCTCCGTGTGTTGCTTGATTTTTAATTTTTTTTAAATGAGACTAGGAATTATTGTAATCGTAAGGACATATTAAATCGTTTCCTTGGTGTTCTGACTTGTAATGTCATCTTCTGTGGAGAAAAACCACATATTGCAGTGAAACGTGAAAGCTACTGCGGGCTTCCCTGCAGTACAGCTGTGGCAGTGCAGGCACAGGGATGCCAGGTCTACACTTTCTGTCTGGTGTCCACCAGCCTCTGGCTTTGGGTGTCATTAAGTCATAACTAGATCCTAACAGGCTATTTCCAAGCAATGGCATTTAGTTTCTTTAAGATGGTCTTCTAAAGTAACAAATTCTGAAATCACTCCACTGCGGGAACGCGAGGTTACCTTCTCCAGTAAGTGTGCACCTTGCCTCTCGGTGAAGCTGGGGTGCAGGGAGGGGTCTGGAAGCAGTAACGTGGTTGTGCAATGTGTACTTCCTAGCTGACGAGTCTGTAGGGCGAAGTACTACGAGCCACGCTTCACGTCCTGAGTTACCGTAACTGTAATGGTATCATTCTATAGAAAAAAGAGAGGTTGGACTAGATGATCTCTAGAGGTCCCTTCCAACCCCTAGCATTCTGTGATTCTAAGCTTGGCTTTACTACTGAGGCTTTACTACTTCTTGAGGAGAACTTTTATTATACAAGTTCCATCAACGTTCCTAGGCAGGGTCTTCTGACTTTCAGCAGCCTGTCTTTGGTCCCGCTTCCCCGTGATGTTGGTGTTTGTACATAGTGTATGCCTGGCTACCTGGGGCTGTCGCAGGCACTAACGTAGTGATGAGTTTGCATGATTTGTAGTGACTTATTCCTAAACCAGATAGAATGAATGTAATTTCCAGACCTCTTGTTAGAAGAACAATACCCGTTTTGCTGTGTATATTGCCACTGTCCATAGCATTGCATTAGGTTTTAAAAATGCTGCCACGATTGCTTTTTATCTGGCTAGTTAACTGTTGAGCATTGGATAATTTTACTTTAATGTCAATTTAAAGCCAGGCCAGAATTCATAGCTTAGATGTAGCCCTGGACTCTTCGTTAGCAAGCAGCACTGGCAAGAGAATTTTGTGAGTTGGCCAGAGCTTCATCAGCTCTGAGCAAATGTTCTCACCTGGTAGTGGAAAAGCCTAGAACTGAGTGTTAAGAAGGTTCTGTATGATCACGTGAAACACATCCCTCTAGGTAGCCCAGCTCTTAATAAAATATTGTGGAAACGCAAGTATGATACATTATTTAAGATACAAACCTTGCATGTGACCCACTACCAGGTCTCTAATGACATGAGTACTCATTACATAATGAAACTCGTCTGCTTCACTCCAGCAGTGTTGGTAGGCTTCAGGCCAGCACTGTTGTGGAACAGGACTGTTCTGACTAAAGATGGATTTATCTGTTTGCTTGTATTTTGTTTATTTGTACTTTTTCCCTGTTCCTATGTAATGTAGATCACTGGTTTAACCAGTATCTTGTACAACTGCATACATGAGCTCACCTTCTGTAGACTGGGTGTCCAACCTTCTGAGCCTGCATGCACATGGGTCTTGCCCATAATGCTTCAGTTTGCTGTACCTACTGAACTTCCTCAGTTAGTTTCATTGAAAAAATTCAGAGGAACTTGAATTCTCAGAGGCACTGTGCTCATGCTGAAACTTTTAGTTTGCTTTTAGAATTTTGAGAGCAGAGGCCTTCTTGCTACATGTTTCTGTTTTAGGGTATTCCAGGCTGTTCACAGGAGGTCCTTGTGGACCTGTTAGTACAATTTCTTGAACTGTACCTGACCTACATTGTCTAGGAAACTGGTCATACAGGTGTTGCACAACACTTGCAAGTTTGTAGCTGATGCTTAACAAAATAAGGTACCCAGCTGGAGCCTTATTCATAAAAAGGCAGGTGATGGATATGAATGAGAAAGTTCTTGCGAGCTGTTATTGAAAGTTGCTTTTAATTACTGTAGGAGACTGGTGGTCAGCAATACATGTAGTATGATACTGGTTCTCCATGAAGCTGCTACTGCAGGTCACAAAATAATCAAGTAGCTGTCTGTACAAAACTTGTCCTGATGTTTGGCTTCAACCCAGTTGTGTTCCATATTGCACTACTCCAGGCACACCGGCATTGTCTGTTGCTGTCAGCATCTTGGGTTACTAGCATTAAGTAAACTCTCTGGGTAGTTTCTAAGTGTAAAACCAAAATGTGTAGTTAGGCTTCAGGTTTTGTTTGTATAAGTCCCACTACATAGCTCTGAAATCTCAGTAGTCGCAAATACGTGGGATGTTATCTGTGTATTGTCTTTGCAGGTGCCTGCCTGGCCATGAAAGTACATCAACAACACGCTGTGGAGACACTTTTTCCTTGGAGTTTTCAAAACTACTAGACTCATGTTAGAACTTCATCATTCTACTTTTTTTTTTTAAAAAAAAAAAGTTACCATGAGGAAACAATCCGATAGGTGTGTAGTGGGAGATCAGAAGATCAGAGTTCAGTATGTCAAATGATTGTAAATCTGGTTGCTCGTATTGAGGTTTTAAGGGTTCCATAAACTGGTACCTCTCTACTTGAGCATGAGAGTAAAAACTGCTTACTGTGTTAGGTGCATGGAGCTTTTCTATCATTACACATTCCTGATGGAAACAGACAAGTTTGCGGAAGGAATCAGACAGGTTAGCAGGTGACGCACTATGTACTACCCTGAAATGTATAAAAATTGAGCTTGGACCAAGCACAGTGTTGTACTGGTATGACTTAAGGCATTAGTAAATACTCTTCTGAACCTAAATATATATTTTTTTTAAAATTAAGCTATTTGCTAGACTTGTCTAGATAGTACAGGAAACTGTCACCTCATGCTGCATGCTTGATGCAGAGAGAGATCTACCCTTTACAATTCGGAAAAAGGTTTTTGTATCTACTGGTTTCATGGAGCAGATCTGAATGACAGCTCTGTTGTTCTGGTGGTACTTAAATGGCTCTCAGAATTGTAGCTAACTGTGCCAAAGAGCTAACTGAATAAAATTGGGCAGCTAAGGCATTGTATAATAAAACTTATAAGTTTACTGCTTCATTCTAAGAACAACAAACAACGAAAAGCTCTTAAGCGTTGTGCTAGCAGTGAGACAGTTTAATATATTCTAAAACAATAAATCTCTGCTGTGACAGCAGTTTGAAGCAGCTGAGTCTTTTCTTGGTGTTTTTTAAGTTAGGAATTGGACAGGACTGCTGTGCCCAATGCTGTTTTAGTGGGGTCTTGCCCCCTGCTTCTGAGTGGATCTGAATTCCTAAACCCACTGAGCGTGGAGTATTCTTGTAGAGGGAGGATTTGGAACAATGCTGTGAAGAATCTAGGCGACCTGTAGAGAGTGTGTGTGTCCACTAATTGGATAGGAGCAATTAGTTAAGCAGTTCATAAGCTATTCCTCTTGGCATGTCCCTCCCAGCAGGTACTGAAGTTAACAGGCCTGCTTGTCTTGGTGACACTACTCAGTAGTGAAGCTGGGACTGCGGTGACTTAACTGAAGATAAGTGATGGCAGCTGGTGGTTCTGAACTCGCGGGTCAG
>NW_009717992.1:3769-33498 GCF_000703405.1 Apaloderma vittatum
TGGCTTGTAACTGAAACAGTCGCGCAGCAATGCCTGTGGCTGCTGAGACCGGATGGCTACCTCAGCCTGTGGAGGGTGAGGCAGAGAATAGGAAGGATATAGAAATAGAAGAGCTCTTGAATGTTGTAGAGGTCTCTTATCTGTTGAAAGCATAACTTCCTAGCCTGTCGCAAACCGTAACTCTTACCTCGTGCTGGTAAGCATGAAGTACTTGGTAGTCATTGACGGGCCGCGGGACTCGTGTGTTACGGAACTGCAGTCAGTAACAGATCAGTACGGATATAAATCTTTTGTGCAGCTTAAGTTTGCTTGGCTAGTTTTCATGTATGGAATTGAGTGGCTGAAGTGTAGCCTGGTGTCTGCCTTGTTCAGTCAAAACCTCTTAAAGCATGGCCTTGCAGTAGAGCCAGTGTGACTCACTGCACATCAAGGAGTTCCATATTTCTCAAAAGACTGGGACTATTTCTATTAACTGGCATTTCCCAGCTCCGTGATTTCTAGCTGCATGTAGATAAGGATTCTCTAGGCAGAGACTAGGCAGCTGCTTGTGGCTACAGGAACAGTGGTTATATCCTGTTGAGTGTGAGAGTTGAGGTGAAATGTGTATTCAGCAGTTCTGCGCCCTTCCTTCTGGGCAAGGAGAAATTATTTGAGAGCTAAGCAAACTGTCACAAGAAAGCCGAACATTCCAGGAAGGGGTCAACAAAGAGCCTCTTGTCAGCAGTTTTACCATTCATTCAGATTGGTGTCAGACATGCGTGTAATACGGCAACTTCTCTGGGTAAATTACCAAGAACATACTTGAATCATCTTCCAGCAAAAATATGATTTTGCTAATCAGGCTTTCACTCACCGTGTTACGGTGATTCACAGCGCAGTGCTGTTCACATAAATGCCATCGTAGGATTTGGTGGTTCAGCACAACCTGCAACTGACTGAAGTATCCAATCTTGGGTTAGATGAGTGTCACTTCAAGGTGACATCTCTGCTGAGCAGAAGAGCTGCTGCTGTCTCTGGCAAGCTGTTTTGTGGTTCCACTCCGATGGAGCACCTACTTCTCAGAACACTTTCTTCTCACTGATCTTTCAAAAGACTGGTATAACTGAACCTCCCAACAGATGTTGGTGTAAAATAGCTTGAACTGTAAATTGGTTGCTCAAGCACAGCGAGCAAGTTCTGCTTTCATATCTGCTTGAAAGCCAAGGAAGTGGTTTTCGTAGTGTAATGTAGGCGTATCTCATGATTCCTTCTTTTTTCACAATCTTTTAAACTTGTTTGTGAACTGCTGAAAGTGGACCTAAATCAGTGCAATATTAAACATTTGGGGATTGTCCTGTCTGATAAGAGGGAAAGGGGTGGACAATCTGCTGTAAACACAGGCAGTTGTAAGGCAAACTCAGGAGTTTGTGCATGAAATAGTATTGAAATTTTCATAATAAAAGCCTCCAAAAAATACTTGCTGTGCTGTTTCCCAGTAGTAATCTTAGTCTCTGTTTACTTTGCTTAGCTTTATAAACACTCCCGTCTCACTCACCTGAACTGTAGCCTGTTTGGGGAAGAAAATAACCGGTACTGCAGGGAACTGCCTATGCTCTCAAGAGTTCTGTGCATCAGGTCTAAGTGCAGCTGAGAGAAGTTGCCATTAGCCGTGCTGACCGAGGAGAACAAGCGCTGCTCTTGGCTGGTGCCACTCTTGTGTAATCAAACTTTGGTGCTTGAAGCAGGCTTGATTCATACACTTGGATCTGTGGAGATTAAAATATACAATCTTGCCGGAAAGAGCTCGTGTACTTAAAGACCCTGCTAATGGTCGCACCTCCATCAGAAGGTTTCTCCAAGCTTTCCTTAGAGCTCCAGTGCCAATCACATCTTTTTGAAAGAAATACCTAGCCTTTGAAAATGGCCTTGAGTTTAAAAAGGACCACATCTTGCACTACTGGCTAGGATTGGATACCTCAGATGTGACACCTAGCAGATGGCAACTTGATCATGATTAAGATAAATCTGTCTTGCAGTACCTGAGCAACTTTGATTCAGTGGCTGAGACCTCCATAAGAGGTCTGCCATCTGCTGGGACTTGATTTGTTCTGGCAACAACGTTTATTTAAGTATACTACTGTTAGTTACCACCAGGTAAAGTACTTGGCACTCTGGATCTACCCTCCTCTACCAAATTAGCAAGGAAACAGAGTGCTTGATAAATGATTTTGCACTTGTTAAGCTTGCAGCCCTAGCATAAGGAAATGTCACATCCTGGTAAGTCTCCCTAGCTCTGTCAGGTGAAACTCTTGCATCTTCACACCTCTGCCTGCAGGGGTGTGACAGGGTTGCAAATAGATTTGCCTACCAGATATACAAGTACCGTAGTCCCAGGCTCAGAGAGCACTACTCAAATAAAGATGTGAAAGGGAGATTGGAACTTGAATCTCATATCTTTGAAGTGAATCCATGTTGCAGAAGAATGCGTGGTCAGATTCTGTGATGCTGAACCTCTAACACTTGCTTAAGTCTCAGTGATGGAGTTCTGACCTGTCAAGGAGGTAGGGTTTGATTCTTATAGCTGTAGCATTAAGACAGTTTTCTCTTGGGAGAGATGATAAAACACTTGTCTTTCACCCCAAAGTTTTCTGGCTTTATTTATTACGTCCATCCGGGTGGATGGATGTAAAGGGAACTGCCTTTGAATGAAACTGCGTTAAGTGGCAGCAAGTGTAGGTATTGTGCCTTGGAAGAGTGGCTTCAACTAGTTAGTCCTGATACTAGCTTGATGCCTAGCTTCAAGAATTATATTTAAGTCTGTTCTGCTTATATCTTAAAGTCTTTTGAAGAAGAAAAACTGGCTAGGCCTTAAATTTACCAAAAGAACAGCATTAACTCTCTGTAAACTGGTTGTGAAATGAGGCCAACATTAGAGAGCCTGAATATGTTTTTGGTTTTCTTTGAACGCTACTGAAGAGCTTCAAATGGCGAAGTCTTCCCTTGAAAGAGCAAGGTAAGGGCAATGAAATAGGGTCCTTTAGGACGAAGGACTTAAATGCAGGGTGACCAGAGAACCATATGCAAAGGCTGAAACATCTTCCAGAAATTGTCCCATTCAGCAAACCCAGGCAGCTAAAACTGACTTGCTTTTGAGTCTCAACCTTAAACTGCACCAAGATCTGGCTTGATTCACTAGGTGATATGAATCATCCATGGAAGTGCCTTTTGTGAAGCCTGCTCTGTTAACTTGGTGTGCTGTAGCTTAGATGTTCTTCGTTCCTCACGTGTGCTGTCTGACGGCCAGGGCAAAGGGGGAGCGTGCTCAGACACCCTCGTTATCGGCAGCTGCGATAGGCAGGAGCAGGGCAGCTGAGGCGTGGTTGTCTCCGAGCTCGTGCAAAGCACAGCTGATAAGAGCTTAGTGTTTTGCTTCAAACCAGTACAATAATACTAAAAGGGCTTTGAAGGTCAAGCACTTCCTGGGAGACCTTGGACCTGAAGTTCAAACAGTCTCCCAGAAGGAAAAATATGTGAAATACTAGATGTGATAATTCCTCTCATGGAGGGAAACTGATCTTGAGTGTTTAAGGCATATCCGTCCACAAGCCGAGTATCTGTATGTGAGGTGAGCTGACCATTCTGCATCTCTACTGTTGAAAACGGAGTAAACTTTGTTTCACTACTGATACCTAGTACTACTCTAGCCTGTTGCAAACACAATAAAGTGGTATTAACTAAACTGAGTCTTGTTGCGAGCTGTACTAGAAACATAATTTAAAGGTTTATAGAAGTAGAGTGCGGCTCAGCAGAAGAGAGGGTGGTTTATGATAACTTCTGTTATCATATCTGTTAAGCATGGCTGTGGATGAGCCATTTCTGATTTCAGTAGTGTCCATCTCACATGCCTCCTGGGTGGTATAGAGCCTTCCTGCTAGACAGGTGGCTTTTTTTAACTCTGTGAGGATAAAGCTCAGACGCTTCACGTGTAATGTTAAGCTTGAAATAGTGATAGCTGTCAAGCTCAATGGAATAAGTTAGGGCTCTGAGCAAAGCTGGTGAGAGTCAGTACTGAAGCTGCAAGTCTAGGACAGCTACCAGAAGCCAAGTCCAGAGTGCCCTGAACCATATGAAGGGCTCTAAAGGAAAGGTCTCAAACCAGTAAGTTGTAAATGGGCCTTGAGGACAATGTTCCAAGCGCATAAATGCTGCAGGACTTCTGCAGGAGGCCTGCTGGGCTTCACTGAAGGTGGGCAATGCCGTTTTGGGACAGTGTGGTTGTATTGTCACAAAAACATACATGAAGCCTAGTATCTCTTGTGACTTTCACAGAAGTTGTTCATGGCTATACCGAGGTAGTAACTTAATACTAAACCGTTCTTCTCTTTCAGCTCCAAAATCTGGGCATCAACCCAGCAAACATTGGGTTCAGCACTCTGACAATGGAGTCTGACAAATTCATCTGCATCAGAGAGAAAGTAGGAGAACAGGCTCAAGTGGTGATCATTGACATGAATGACCCCAGCAACCCTATCCGAAGACCAATTTCAGCTGACAGTGCTATCATGAACCCCGCCAGTAAAGTCATTGCATTAAAAGGTATGGAAGTCCGGATAAAGAATTAGAGGGAGAGTTTTCTGTAAGACTGGTTGATGACTGACTTATGTCTCTCAGGCAATTTATGTGGGAGGATCCCATCCCAGTTTTCCGTAGCTTAATGGGTGCTTAAGTTTAATGCATTTTCACTTCTGAAGGTAGCTGGGCAGTAAGCGTCAGCTGAGACTTCCTGCTGTTTGCTGATCAGTTTTTTGCTTTGGTCAGAGTGTTTCAGCTTCTGAGCAGGGAGAGCTGGAAGGAAAGTGTGGGCTTTAAGATACTTCTGGAGTCTCAAGTCTGGAATCATGTTAAGAGGGAGATGAGACCTGATCTCCTAAGCTAATAAAGTCTATCAGCTGAGCCTCTCTTTACAGAGAGGAAAATGAGGCTGAGGAGGAGGGGAGATATCCCTGAAGGTCTTAGTCTGGCCTTGCTGGAAGAGGCCAGTGCACTGGTTTGTGCATATTTATTGTATCAGTCGGTGATAAGAGTAAAACTACGTAGAGAAGACTTGTGTGGTGAATAAAGCACAAGGTCAGGGAACTTGGTATCCCTGGTGATACAAAGAACAAGCATTCCTCTGGAGCCTCCAGAAGTATAGATCTCTTCCCCAAGAGGTCTTAAATACTGTCACTCTAGAAACGCATGTATTGCTAATGGAAAGATTTATATGTATTCAATGTTATCTAAGCTTGACTTTAATACTGTGCTACTGTTTTGTCACAACTTTTAATGCTTTCTTGTGTGTGCAGATGGTGAGTTATTTCAATTGACTGTACTAGTTCCTGTTGTGTCTTATGAAAGTAAAAAGCAGAAAAAAAATGGCTCAAATCTATGGTGCACATGGCTGAACAGTGGAGTTTAAGCAACTGAAAGTCTAAATTTCAGAGGTTTTCCATGTCCTCCCAAACTAAGAAATATTTAAGATTCAAAAAATTAATCCGCTCAAGAACTTGAAGTGTACTTTGATATTAAGATCCTTGATAGTTTAGCTTTTTATAAACAGGCCTGACCCTTTTCCCTTAAGTCTAGATTTTACCTCCTAATATGCCTTGCATAGCATGTACGGTACATGTTACCGAAATGTCAGCTCCCTTGACTCTAAAGCTCCAGCTGCCCTAGATGTGGAAACAAACTGCTGGCCTGTAGCCTGACTAACGCCATATTAGACAGTCTTCTGCAAGCTCATGTCAGTAGCTGAGCTAGTGGTGGCTCCTAACTGAACTGCAACTTGGTGAGTGAACGCAGTTGCCGCCATAGCACTGTGACTTCATCAAGCTGAGTTACAGTTAGCAGCTCTAGCAGATATTCTGACCTGCACCTAGTTTCACATGATCTTTAATGGGCTACACTAGCATGTGCTTCAATAGCTGTCTCTTAAAACTCAGCAGGAGGAAATATTTGTTTGCCACTACATTGTAAAAGCTGGTAGAAATGACTGCAGGTGGCTGTTCAGGATGTGTGTATGCACCATGCTATGTCATTTGGAGACCTTTTCTTCCTCTTACCTTCTAGAGCTTGTGTTGGTCACTAGATTCTTTTCCTTGCACAGTTTCTGTTAGTTTGGTTTGCAGCCAGTAGCTGTGTATCCCATTAGTGTGACCTAAAGGTTTTGGTTAATGAGCCTGAATTCTGACAGCCCTCTACCAACTTGATTGTTCCATGTTGTGCTTTTTTTTTCTATACTTAAAACAGATGTGGACCTAGTTTTTAATGACACTGGTATAGATCTCCTCACAACTTTCAAGAGACTCAGCATTATTGTAACCTAGTTTTGGTGTAAGTCGTAAAACTTGTTTGTGTAGCTGAAGCTCTTGTCTCCTACCAAGTTATTTTCCGCATCTGTTTGATTGCTCAGTAGTGGCAAATGGGTAAAATGAACCTTAGGACTGTGATCTGGTTAAAAGTAATAGCTGATCTCTCAAGATACTGCCAGTATATAATAGCATTTTCTTGAAGCAAGTCATAAGTCTTTAACATCATAGCACAGCTCTTCTACTTTTAACCAGTGCTTGAAGTAGCAGGTGGAAACTGGAACCTGGCTAACAATATTGTGTTTTCTAGCTGGGAAAACGCTTCAAATATTTAACATCGAAATGAAGAGCAAAATGAAGGCTCACACCATGACAGATGATGTCACCTTCTGGAAATGGATCTCTCTGAATACTGTTGCCCTTGTAACGGATAACGCAGTCTACCATTGGAGCATGGAGGGGGAGTCCCAGCCTGTGAAAATGTTTGATCGCCATTCTAGTCTTGCTGGCTGCCAGATCATCAACTACCGTACCGATGCTAAGCAGAAATGGCTCCTGCTGACTGGCATCTCTGCACAGGTACTTTGTCATTGTAGAGGCCTGTCATAGAAGGCCCAGAGCTTGTCTTGTTTCCTTCTTCTATAGGATCATGTGTTTGCCAACACTAACTTAAATGAAATTACTGGCCGAATGCCTGTTGTTCCTGACTCTTGTTCTGTCTTGTCTAGCAAAATCGTGTTGTGGGAGCAATGCAGCTCTATTCTGTAGATAGAAAAGTGTCACAGCCAATTGAAGGACATGCAGCTAGTTTTGCACAGTTCAAGATGGAAGGAAATGCTGAAGAATCCACTCTCTTCTGTTTTGCAGTAAGAGGGCAAGCTGGGGGTAAGGTAAGACTTGATTTTAAGTTTGCTGTAATCTTTAGTGACTCACCGTGGTTATCTGCTTTCAGGAAAACAAGTGATTTAATGCACAGAATTGTCTTTAGGAAGGAAGTGAAGGTGTCTGTACATCTAATGTATGTGAAAAATGGTGCATGCAGAGCTTCACGGCAGGGACTGCCTGAGGTAGCAGGAGTCTGTTTCAAGTCATGAAGTGAGGTGTCATGTCATGACCAGCCTTAATTAATTGCTTGAAACGCATGACTCAACTTCTCAGGCTAAGCTTAAGGGAAAAGCTGTTAAAATCTTCCTTTGATGCTGATCCCTAGTATCAGACTTAACTAACTTCCAAATTATTGGGTGAAAAAAATTAAACACTAGTGTTAATAACACTAGCTAGTCATCTAACACTAACACTGGAGTTATATGAGCTACTCTGTGACAGCTAAAATAAAGCCAAAGCTAGATTCAGAGAAGCATCTTTAGGACACTCTCTACAAATGTTAACCGTGTTGAAAGAGTGCGTATAAAATGACCTAACTGAATCTTTAAACTTCTAATTGGAGGTAGAGGCGACTAAAGATCATGCTTAACTGTTTCCCTCATCTCTGGAACATTAACACAGTATGCCACACTTTGAGCCAGTGAAAATATTTAGGAAGACTGACTTAGTTTATCTTTGCATAAGATTGGGATTAAGGCTCAACAGCGAAAGAATTGCTGTATCTTCACTGTTGAATCTGTTGTTACATAAATTAAATACAAAAACTAACCGACTAATCTTATCTATCACACAGTTGCATATCATTGAAGTTGGCACACCACCTACTGGGAATCAGCCGTTTCCAAAGAAAGCAGTGGATGTCTTCTTTCCTCCTGAAGCACAAAATGACTTTCCTGTTGCCATGCAGGTACGACAGCTGCAAGCGAGAGCATGAGAACAAGTAGAGCTTCTCCTGGTGGATTTGACACTATAACAGGGCACTGGAAACCAGGTGGTCAATAAACTGACCTAAGGCTTGGCACTAAACTGGTGTGATTTCTGCTCCTGCTTCAGTAGTGTTAAAGTAAAGATGGAGACTGAAGCAGGATTCAAAGGCAGAAGAATTTATAGAAGAAGTATCTGTGTATATTTAACTGTCTTTCAAGCTCTTAAAATGTCACTCTACTGTGTTAACACTCGAGTATTAAGTAAAAATACAACAGCACTTGTAGATGTCCTGAGATGACACAGTTATCCGCTGATTCTTAAAAGCACTTACTTGTTTTATTCAATACTGAATCTGATTAATCTGTTCCTGTTTTGTAGATCAGTGACAAGCACGATGTGGTGTTTCTCATAACAAAGTATGGCTACATCCACTTGTATGACCTTGAAACTGGCACCTGTATCTACATGAACAGGATCAGCGGAGAGACCATATTTGTTACTGCACAGCATGAAGCAACAGCTGGAATTATTGGAGTAAACAGAAAGGGACAAGTAAGGATGACTTCTAGTCTACTAACATTGTACAATTGTGCCTTTAGACTGAATTCATTTTGGATGTTGTTGCTTCTTGGACACGGGTAGTACAGAGCAGAAGACTTTTTCCTAGTTTATCCTCCAGGATCGGTTACTTAAGACACTAAGCGCAAGCTTATAGAAAGATAATACTTATCCCTGTATTTCTGACCTCTGTAAATACCTCAGTTTAAACAGATGCTAAACATCTGCTTTGATGCAGTAATGGGATGGTAGAGGTACTTTCTAACTGGAGATCTGTTTCTTAAGTAAAATGGTAAGACTGCAGTTATCTAGGGATGAAAAAACTTTCCACGTATGCCATAGCTTTCCTTTTAAAGGTTACCTTAGCCCTTGGCTCACTTCTTACGTTTGGACTAACTGGAAGTTTTCCTTGATTTATTCAGGTGCTCTCAGTGTGTGTGGAAGAAGAGAATATTATTCCCTATATCACAAATGTGCTGCAGAATCCTGACTTAGCTTTACGAATGGCTGTCCGCAACAACCTGGCGGGTGCTGAAGAACTCTTTGCCAGAAAATTCAATGCATTGTTTGCACAAGGGAACTATTCGGAGGCAGCAAAAGTGGCAGCTAATGCCCCAAAGGTAATAGACTGATATTCAGGACAGTACTGAACTCTGCTGACTTAAGCTCTTGCTTCAGGAAAGCTCACTGAATTTTGTGTCAAGACCAGAATCTTGCTGTCCTACCGTAGTACTTAACACACCTGTAAAGAATCTGTAAGCAACGTGCTTAGAGTACTTACTGTGTGCTGGAAGATCTTAAGTGCTTGTATGAGGCCCACAGAAGAGGAGAGAAATAAATGATGAAGTAATGGCTGTGAGGCTTAATGTTCTTGATACTTGTCTTTACTTCTCCAATGATTAAAAAAAAATCTGTTAAAAGACAGCCTCCAGCTGAGGCTGTGCTTGGAAACAGGATAAAAAGGACAGATGAAGAGACTAAATTCAGATGAGAGGAACTTGCTTGCAGGGACGAGGGTGTCTTAATTCCATGGGGCAGTCCTCTGAACTTAAATCTCTGTTGTTACTGAAGCAAGTCTAATAGGCTACTGTTGTACGTCTTCTGTCAGAACATCTCGGAGGCACTGTCTGAGCTGGTCTCCAGCCATACTGCTTCTGACTTATTCTGGGCTGGCAAAACATAACGCTGCTGCAGCAAGCATTTGTAACTTCAGCTTTCTGGAGAAACTCTTGCCAAGCCACAATTGCAGAACAGAAAACTAAAGCGTGTCTCTATTTCTGGCAGGGAATCCTGCGTACTCCAGACACCATACGCCGATTCCAGAGTGTTCCAGCTCAGCCGGGACAGACTTCTCCTTTACTCCAGTACTTTGGCATTCTGCTTGACCAAGGGCAGCTGAATAAGTACGAATCGCTGGAACTTTGCAGACCAGTGCTTCAGCAGGGACGCAAACAGCTCTTGGAAAAATGGTTGAAAGAGGATAAGGTAAATTTTGGGGTAGATACGTTTAGAGCCTTCGAGGGAGGCAACTCTGTTGATGGCCTCCCCCTTTTCTCAGGAAAACCCATCTGCGCAACTTGTTGTAATGATGACCTGTAATGATGACCCATTTTACTGCAAGGGAACTGGTCAAATGCTTTAAGAGCTTCACTCATTTTCCTTGAAACTACAGCAGAGTGAACTTAATATGGAAAGCTGCTGAGCTGCTCCCATTCTTTCCAAACCACTTCAGGCTTCTTGGGATACTTTTGGTTACATTTTTGTAATTAGATGAAGAAACATGCAGATAGAATGTATCACTGGATTCTCTTTAGCTCTACAAATGCATTTCTGGCTCTGGCAGAACAGCATAAGGAACAGAGCGCACTAGATTACTGCTGAAAGATTCAGATAATGCTGTCCAGCTGGGGCTTCTTTTTTTTTCTTTCTTTTTTTTAAGAAAAGTCCAGAAGGAAGACAAATGAGGAAGAAGGTAATAATGCATTT
Source organism: Apaloderma vittatum (assembly GCF_000703405.1). Lineage (NCBI taxonomy): Eukaryota > Metazoa > Chordata > Aves > Trogoniformes > Trogonidae > Apaloderma > Apaloderma vittatum. Next base: position 14,452 of record NW_009717992.1, read on the forward strand.
CAGGATGGACTGACTGTATTTATATCTTGACACAGCTGGAGTGCTCAGAGGAACTGGGAGACCTTGTGAAATCTGTAGATCCTACGCTAGCACTTAGTGTCTATCTGAGAGCCAATGTTCCAAACAAAGTCATCCAGTGTTTTGCTGAAACGGGACAAGTCCAGAAGATTGTATTGTATGCTAAGAAGGTGAGATGAAATTAAATTGTCCTGTCTGTCCTGTATTTAAGAATAATTAATGTATGTTCCAAAGTAGCTAAAAGTAGTTGTGGGTAGTCTGAAAGCTGGGGTAGTGTACCTGCCTTGGCGTAAGGTTTTGTTATGAATGATTACTGCTAGATTTCATACGTGTATCCTTTCATACTTCCCTGCACAGCCTTTTCCAAATGAGGAAATGCTGACTGGGTTGTGTAAGCTACTGATAGTAGCTTTTACTGAGCTCTCTATTTAACAAGGCATGTGCTCTTGCTGAGTTATTGCTTTTTGTTATCTCTTCAGGTTGGATATACTCCAGACTGGATTTTTTTGCTGAGGAATGTCATGAGAATCAGCCCTGATCAAGGACAACAATTTGCACAAATGCTTGTTCAAGATGAAGAGCCTCTTGCAGACATAACACAAGTAAATCAATTTATTGTTATGAGATGTTAACTTCAAGGCCTTAAATTGTGAGGAGCCACAGTCTTATCGGAGAAAGATTTTGAAGTAGGAGTTTGGGTTTATCTTACCCAGACAATGCTTTTTCTTGCTTATTTTTAAGAATGCTAAATGACAGCTTAGTGCAGTGCCAGAATAAATAATTTGGCTTTGGAAGCTGGGCTTGATGTTCTATTGTTCAAATGTGATTTCAGTTTCTAATCAAAAGTCAAAATTTTTGTTTGCAGATTGTGGATGTCTTCATGGAATATAATTTAATTCAGCAATGTACAGCCTTCTTGCTGGATGCACTGAAGAATAATCGTCCCTCAGAAGGTCCCTTGCAAACACGCTTACTTGAGATGAACCTCATGCATGCACCTCAGGTATATTTTCAGAGTTGTTGCATCAGTCTTGACTGTAGCTAGACTAGCTGCTGCACTGTGGTCTGTCTGAGATGCTAGTGATAGCGTTTAGGAACTAACTGAAACTTTTTCAATATTCCTTCTAGGTTGCAGATGCTATCCTGGGAAACCAAATGTTTACTCATTATGACCGGGCTCACATAGCTCAGCTGTGTGAGAAAGCTGGTTTGCTGCAGAGAGCACTTGAACACTTCACAGACTTGTATGACATCAAGCGTGCAGTAGTTCACACTCACCTTCTCAATCCTGAGGTATGAGATCAAAAATCCTGTGTCTAGCAAAAGCCAGGCCATTAGTGGTTGCTTTCAACATTTGACTTCAGAGTATAGGTTGTTCTGCTCGGGTCTAAAATGGCTTCTGTGTCTTTGCAGTGGTTAGTGAATTATTTTGGCTCCTTATCAGTAGAAGACTCTCTGGAGTGTCTGCGTGCTATGTTGTCTGCTAACATTCGTCAGAACCTGCAGATCTGTGTCCAAGTAGCTTCAAAATACCACGAGCAGCTGTCAACACAGTCACTTATTGAGCTCTTTGAATCTTTCAAGAGCTTTGAAGGTAAGTTTGTGCTCTTGCCACTAGCAAAAGCATACGTATATTGAAGGACTACCTGCTGGAATCTAAAAACCTGTATTGAAATTAAGTACCTATGCCTCAGAACTGTCTGGAAACCTGACCTAAACGTTACAGTTCCCCTGTTAAGGGGAGGCACCAACATTGTGTTACGTATTTCAGTTGTATGAAGTGCTACCATAAAGCCTGGAGCTGTAGACAACCTAAAAAGTTAATGGGAGAAGCTACTGACCTTTTTCCACTCTCCAGAATGGTCGTCTTAAATCTGTGCAGCCTTTGGATTTGGGGCTTTTTGTACTTCTTAGAAAGACTAGCTGTGTATCGTCTAGTCAGTGTGGTGGTACATCAGTGGTCAAGTCTCTGCAGATGTGTGCCTGAACAGCAACTGGCTGAGCTTTTTTAAAGAAAATCTCCTTAAAGACTGAGAACACAACATAATCTTGGACTCTTGGAATTTGGAGAATGGTTGGTGGAATAAGATGATACCATAGACAGGTTTCTTGCATAAGTAGCCTGCGTGTATATTTTTCAAAAAATATCCGTAAGTCTTTCTTAACTGAGTTCCTTGGCAGTCACTTGTCTAAAGGACTCAAGTATTATACGGCATCAGCTTGAAACGAATTTTAGCCGTGGGTCATGGCAAGCAGCTTTTGCACTGGGTGTTTGATCTGTGTGTGTGTGCTAGTGTGATAGTAGCTTTTGGACACAACTAATTTTGATTTTCTAAACTCTTCCTTGCCTTCTGTCTAGGGAGTGTATGGAAGGCTTGCTTAAAATCTAATATTGATCCAGCTCAAGTGCTTTAGCAGAATAACATGTTGACTGTTTCCCTCAAGGTTTGTTTTATTTCCTGGGCTCTATTGTAAACTTCAGCCAGGACCCAGATGTGCACTTCAAGTATATTCAAGCTGCATGCAAGACAGGACAAATTAAAGAAGTGGAAAGAATCTGCAGGGAAAGTAACTGCTATGATCCAGAACGTGTTAAAAACTTTCTAAAGGTAACGTTTGGGTAGCTCTGGACTGTTTTTTGCCCTCTTTGGGATTCTGATAAAATGTAATGTGTGTCACCAGTAAAATGAGGCAGCTCTGTGAAAACACAGATGAGTCTTAAACTTTGCATTTAAGATTCTATCTGTCCTCTTAAACCAGAGGTGTCTAGTACGTTGGCAGTACCTCCTAATAAAGCCTCAGCCTGGAACAATATCTAGAAAGTGGAGAATCAGTCCTCACTGCTTAGTAAGGTTGACCTGGCTAGAGCTCTTAACCTGTAAGAGTAGCACCAACTCATCTACAGATGTCTGTTGTAGAGTAGGAAACAGGTAGCTTGAAGGTTGGGAGCAACCATAACGCCAAGTGAGTTCATAACTTCATGCTTTTACACTGCAGTCAGCTTTAACTGAGCAACTACAGAAACAACAAATGAAGAGTGTCCATTAATTCCATAAATGCTTTCCGAGTTGAGGGTTGATCTAACTTGCTCGTCTCGCACACGCTGAAATTTCAGCCAGGTGAACCACGCGTTAGCTCTGGAGGATATGTAAGTGCATGCAAACTGACTGTTATTGCTAGGTTTCAGAGCATTGCTGAAACATTTCGGAAGAGTGGAAAACAATGGTGTGCTCAAAGTTCAGATTCTTCAGCCCTTTGTTAGTGCTGAGCTTATTGACAAATGTAACACTGCTAGAAATAGCTGAGAAACAGCGTGGGAGGGGAAAACTTTATCTGGGAACATTTCCTGCCTTCGTGTTTGTTGGTTACTTAGCATAGTCTTAGATTTTGCTGATCATATCTGAAGATGGCAAAACTCTTCAAACAAGAAATCTATAAAAATAACCTGGTGTCACCGAGTGTAAGGTATGTAAATTGATCAAGCCACCTAAGATATGTTATCAAGCTGTCAAATTCCTGATGAAAGCTATTGTTTTTTGTGCTGTTCCATGTCTGGAATGTGCAGGACATGTACCAGGTAAATCTCCCAGTACAGGCCTCCCTGTGTAAAGTCCTTAAGTGTAATTTTATATGTAGGATTATATTCTGGGATGTGCATGTTCGAATAAGTGATCTGAAATATGCATCCGGAATACCGTCTGCCACATAGACTAAGCTTCTGTACTGTAATCATTGTAATCTCATGCTGAAAGTTGGAATGCTTTTAGATAACTAATCTGATTAGCAATTTAAGTAGTACTGCTACTAGCTTGATTCTTACTGTTCTCTAAATCTATAGTTAGAAGGTATCACAAGGCACATAGCACTTGAAATAAGTTCTTTAAGTTTTACATTATGAACTACAACTTAATCTAGTCTCAGTTAAATTCCATTTGAAATCCCAGAGTGCTAATCCTGCACACAAAACACCAGTGGCAACTAAAAATGCGATCTATAGCTTAGGCTTGTAATAGTTGTATTGTGTTGTAAAACTTGGTAGACTCTGCCATGCAAAGGAGCAGGGTTGAACTTCAGAAAGCTTCTTGCTGTAGGCCCCAAAGAGGGTACGAGTCCTCCTACTTGCTACAGATTGCAAACAATTAGTTGAACAATAAGTTGTCATTATTCAGTTGACTGTTGAATTTTGGCTTTCCAAATTCAGCTGCTTTAACAGTTTAAGTGACTGTATTTGTCTGCTTAAGCCCAAGAACAAAATCAAATTACTAAAGCTCTTCTCTTTATAGGAAGCTAAACTCACTGACCAGCTGCCACTCATCATTGTATGTGATCGCTTTGACTTTGTCCACGACTTGGTGCTGTATTTATATAGAAATAATCTCCAAAAATATATTGAGATTTATGTACAGAAGGTAAGTTACAATTTGTCGCTTGGCTTTAATGAGTCAAACTGATCCATCTTTCTAGTATTATATCAACTGTAGGCATTATGTTTGTAAGTGTTCTGCAAACAGCTTCATACTCGAGTCTGACGCTCGAGTACCTATTAGCAGTCTCCGGTAAGTTAGCCCTTGTGTGAGTCAGATCTCTTATTCTGCAGTCGAGCTGAGCAGTAACCCCTGCTAGTGTGTCTCTTGGAGGAAGGCTTGGCAGAATAGCTTTGTACTTCTTAAGGTAGTTTTAACTTCCAGCATTTTAGGGTGTGGGCAAGTTCTCCTTTTTACTTCCTGCAGGGCCAAATTGGCTTGCTCAGGGGCTATGTGTATGGGGACTGAGCATTACTGAGCTGCTGAACTGTGATGTGAACCTCTGTTGACTGAAGAATTGACTTTCAAGCTTGTCCAGAACCTCAGGAAGCTGGGAATAAAGGCAGGAAGATGAGGTCCATCTTAACAAGCAGCTCTTGTGTGTACTGGGGAGATAAGTCTTGACTGCCTATGCTGTGTGACAACAAACTGACTTCTTTAAATGATCCTCTAGGTGAATCCGAGCCGTCTGCCTGTTGTTATTGGGGGACTGCTTGATGTGGATTGCTCTGAAGATGTGATAAAGAACCTTATTCTTGTAGTGAGAGGTCAATTTTCAACTGATGAACTTGTTGCAGAGGTTGAGAAAAGGAACAGGTATTAAACTTTAAAGTTTCTTTAACACTGCCAGACTGGTAATGGTTCGCTGCTTGATGCATGTCCTCGTTACACAGCTAAAGCTCATGCAGACGTAACAAGAAGCTGCCACTGGGCGAGCAGGCAGCAAAAGTCACCTTTATTTCTTGACTGGTGTGGGATTCTCCCTTAAGCAGCCTCCAGTTAATGGATGTCTCTGGGGCATGATCTTCTTCATAGTGTCAGGAAATTATACGGATATAATAATGAACCAAAAGGCAGGTTGAAATGGAGTACTGTGACTGTGGTTTAGGTACTGACTCTGCCCTGCACTGAAGCTGACTTGTGTAGTGAAGAAACCGTGCAAGCGGATACTTGCATATTCACTAAATCTCTCCTATGTGAAAACTGCTTTCTTCTAGGCTGAAACTGCTTCTGCCCTGGCTGGAGGCAAGAATTCACGAGGGTTGTGAGGAGCCTGCGACTCACAATGCTCTGGCCAAAATATACATTGATAGCAACAACAACCCAGAAAGATTCCTGCGTGAGAATCCTTATTATGATAGTCGCGTTGTTGGCAAGTACTGCGAGAAGAGGGACCCGCACCTGGCCTGTGTGGCTTATGAGCGTGGACAGTGCGATTTGGAGCTTATTAATGTACGTATGCTAAGCCAGCTGACTCATGGGTTAGTTCTAACCTGAGTATCATGGGATACATATGCAGATTTATGACTAATTAAAGCATTTATTTCCTAAAAAGTATTAAGCTCACTTCTAATAGAATAGGTAGCTATTTAATGTCCCTCTGTAACTTAATGAAAAATGGGAGACTCCCCTTGGCATCCTAGAATGGGAAGCTAACGGATGTATCAAACCCCGAGACTTCAGTCTGTATCTTGGGCAGGCTTATTTGATCTTGAAGTACGGTTAACTCATCTGCTGTGTGCTCAACAGCTGTGACTTCACTTTGAATGAACTTTGCCTTTCACTAGGTGTGCAATGAAAACTCCCTCTTCAAAAGTCTTTCCCGCTACTTAGTTCGTCGTAAAGACCCCGAACTGTGGGCCAGCGTACTACTGGAAAGCAACCCCTACAGAAGACCGCTAATTGACCAGGTATAAGTGACAGAACGTTACAAGCCTTTGCTGTCCTAACATGACTTGCTAGTACTTGAGTTAACTGATTTGTCAATGGCTTGACTCTGCCTGCAGGTTGTACAGACTGCGCTGTCAGAGACACAGGACCCTGAGGAAGTTTCTGTTACTGTGAAGGCCTTCATGACTGCAGATCTTCCTAATGAGCTTATTGAACTGCTGGAGAAAATAGTTCTTGATAACTCTGTGTTCAGTGAGCACAGGTGTGTAAAGTCAAAACTAAGTGACAGGAGACTTGAAATTGTAGCTGCTGCAGCTGTTAAATTGCTGTAATGTGGAACAGCAAATAAACTAATACCTTCTCCAGAGGAGAGGGTGAATTTCTTAATTGATACGTGGTATGTACTAACATTTTCTTTCTCTTTTTAGGAATCTGCAGAACCTTCTCATTCTTACAGCTATTAAGGCTGATCGTACTCGTGTCATGGAATACATCAACCGCCTGGATAACTATGATGCTCCTGACATAGCCAACATAGCTATCAGCAATGAGCTTTTTGAGGAGGCATTTGCTATCTTCAGGAAGTTTGATGTCAACACATCAGCTGTGCAGGTATCTTTACATCTCAGTGTGTATTAACTCCTTGTAACACGTGCATCCATACATGAGGACTTTGTTAGCTTTTGACTTCAGTACTTAACACCTATTAGCAAAGCGACCAAAGCTGCTCAGTGTCTCACAAACTAGAACAGACATTGTGTATTGAGCCCTCTAGTAAGTGAAACTTCGTAAGCCTAAAATCACTCATCTGTGTGGGCTGTATTAGAGTAGTGTCTATTGTAAAAGCAAGCAGGGATCCATTGAAGAACTGACATAAAACACTGCTCAGTGTCTTGTAAAACTGACCTTTATAGGTAGTGCCTGACCGTGGTAACTCTTTCTTTAGGTATTAATAGAGCATATTGGAAACCTGGATCGTGCGTATGAATTTGCTGAACGCTGCAATGAGCCTGCTGTGTGGAGTCAGCTGGCTAAAGCACAGCTTCAGAAGGGAATGGTAAAGGAAGCCATTGACTCATATATTAAAGCAGATGATCCTTCCTCGTACATGGAAGTTGTTCAAGCTGCCAATGCCAGTGGTATGATTAAGTTTTATATAAATCTTTGATGTTGCTCAGCATTTCGCATGGTCTGCTCAAAACTGCAGTTCTGCCAAACCTGTGTATTGATGTAAGTAGAAGAATCAGGTCCATCAAAGACTGTCCTAAATGAAAACAGGAGAAAATAGTGTACTCCGTTTGCAGATAATCAGTGGTCTTATAACTACCCTCTTGAACCAGCTGGAGATTTCTGTCAGAGCAGTTGCTACTAAGGAGGTCCTTGTATGAAGTTAAATACCAGGATTTTAGTTAGCCCATTGTAAGGTGACTTTATTAATCTTAATGTAGCACGTGCGATTTAAGGGCTAGCTTTGATTGTTGGGAAGTAGCTGTAGAAATACTTAATGTCAAACCAAGTTGAGCTGGTAGCGTAGCTTAAGCACAAAGGTCCTCGATGGTGGGAAGTAAGCATTCTGAACTCTGTTTCATAGGAAACTGGGAAGAACTGGTGAAGTATCTCCAGATGGCACGCAAGAAGGCCCGGGAATCTTACGTGGAAACAGAATTAATCTTTGCTCTTGCTAAAACAAACCGTCTGGCAGAGCTAGAGGAGTTTATCAATGGACCCAACAATGCACATATCCAGCAAGTGAGTGAGACTCTTTGTTTTGCTGAATCACAGCAGCAGCCTCCGTAGGCCTTGTAACTAGAGGGGTGTTGGGACTTCTGTCTCTTTAGATGTGCAGTAGAGCTTAGACTTCAAAGGCATTTCCGTTTTGATAATGGCTTGAATGCTACACGTTTTATGCAAGCCCTTGACTGAAAAGCTGCAGAAATAACCTGGTCATGCTCTCCTGTAGGTTGGCGATCGCTGTTATGATGAAAAGATGTATGAAGCGGCCAAGCTGTTGTATAACAATGTGTCCAACTTTGGCCGTTTAGCCTCAACTTTAGTCCACCTAGGTGAATACCAGGCAGCTGTGGATGGTGCTCGGAAGGCAAACAGTACTCGCACATGGAAAGAGGTAAACTTACTGATTAAGTTAAGGGATTTTAAAGCTGTAGCCTCTTCAGAAGCTTCAGTTGTAAGTGATAATGCAATTGTCAATTCCAGGTCTGCTTTGCTTGTGTTGATGGCAAAGAGTTCCGCCTGGCCCAGATGTGTGGACTCCATATTGTAGTGCATGCAGATGAGTTGGAAGAGCTAATCAACTATTACCAGGTAATTAAGCTGACTCCTGTTACACAAAATCTAAATTCTTTCATGGCAACTTTGTCCAAAACTGAAAATTTAGTCAGGATGTCAAACATCTGTAACTGCCTGTGTCTTTTAGGATCGTGGCTACTTTGAAGAGCTGATAACTATGTTGGAAGCGGCGCTTGGGCTTGAGCGAGCACACATGGGGATGTTTACAGAGCTAGCAATTCTCTACTCCAAATTCAAGCCACAGAAGATGAGGGAGCACTTGGAGCTGTTCTGGTCCAGAGTCAACATCCCCAAGGTGAAAGTCTGAGGCCTTAAAACTTAACTGATGATGCATCTGTTGGGATTTTGTGTATCCTGGCTTCTGCAATAGCAGCTCGCGGTTGTTATTAATGGCATTAAAGCCTGAGCACTGATGGACACTGATGGCAATGTACATTAACTGGAATTTCTAATACGTGTTTTGCTTAGGTTCTGAGAGCTGCAGAACAGGCCCATCTCTGGGCTGAACTGGTGTTCTTGTATGATAAGTATGAAGAATATGATAATGCCATAATCACAATGATGAATCACCCAACAGATGCTTGGAAAGAAGGCCAGTTCAAAGATATCATCACTAAGGTATTACTTTACTAGTGAAAGGACGTAAATTCAGCTTTCTTACTTTACTAGTAGCCTGTTTAAAATCCAGAGTTTTTGATACTGCCACATAATTTCAAAGCAAGTCAACTATGGTAACTAAAGAGATTTCTAATGACAAGAACAAGTCTTGGATGGGTGGCTTGGTTGTACTGGAATATCTAAGGTTATACCTGTCTTTCATTTGGATTCCTCTATGATCAAGCTTCTGCTCTGAATGTGTGGTCTTTTTCGTCTCTAGGTGGCCAATGTGGAGCTGTATTACAAGGCAGTTCAATTCTATTTGGAATTTAAACCTCTGTTGCTCAATGATCTGCTGATGGTGTTGTCCCCTCGGCTTGACCACACTCGTGCTGTCACCTTCTTCACAAAGGTAATTTTCCTACTATTTGGATCAAATTAAAAATTGCAGCTGGAAGAGGATGTAGCTGTAGTAGCATTTGAAAATGCCTGGCTGCTGCTTCAGTGTCTCACAGGGAAGATGCTAGGAGACCTCTACAAATAAAACTATCTTGACTTAAACTTATCTACCTGATTCCTTGAAGGTTAAACAGTTACCACTGGTTAAGCCTTACCTGCGCTCTGTTCAAAATCACAACAACAAATCAGTGAATGAGTCCCTGAACAATCTTTTCATTATTGAAGAAGACTACCAGGTATGTCTTGTCTTGCAATGGTAGTATCTAGAACAGGAATTGGCTTGCATGTGCTTCATAACAGAGGCAGCTATTTCTGAATTTCAGAGTTCTATTCACGCTGGCTTCTGTGTCAGTTTTAACCTTATATTCTTGGTCTGTGCTTGATGTATAGAAACACAGGTTTCTTTCTCATTTTCAGTAGATTTTTCCTGCTTGCTGTTAACTTGAATTCCTTAAGTATGTGTTCTTTGACATTTCAGACTTTACTAGTGGTGATTAACTGAGTATTAACTGTAGAACTGTTAGTGGCTTTCCGGGAGCTTTTGGGGCCATTCCCACTGGGGATAGACTGGCTACATTGTTCGGGGTGTTACCGATCAGCTTTTATTTAGGCAAGCGGTGGGTGCTAAGGAAAGAACTTGCAGAAAGGGCCAAGAGTTACAATGTCTGGTGGTTCTGCTGTTTTCAGAGAACTGCTGTCTGGTGTTCAGAGGCTTTTGACCTCAGCAGTCACTAATGAAAAGTACTAACAAGTACCCTAAACTAAATGTGTGTCCAACACAGGCATCTGAAAGAAAAAAAAAAAAGACCTCTGCAGGTGGGGCTAGGCTACTTTTTCATCCTACATATAGGAATACAGAATTAAGATGTATGGAAAACGTTTGCGTCTTTGTGGATGCAGTTGTACGTTTGAGGTGTGGATAACTTTTTTCTACTTAACTCAGGCGCTTAGGACTTCTATAGATGCTTATGACAACTTTGACAACATTTCTCTTGCTCAACGTTTGGAGAAGCATGAACTAATAGAATTCCGAAGAATTGCTGCGTATCTCTTCAAAGGAAACAATCGCTGGAAACAGAGCGTAGAACTCTGTAAGAAAGACAGGCTGTATAAGGTAAGGCCTTTGTGCAAAAAAGGTTTAGCATAGCTGGCTTGTTTGGAGACCTGTGACTTTCTAGTGAAGCTGAATCTTTTTGGATGCCACTAGGTGGTGCCTGTTGCTTCAGAGTGGCAGCAGATGAACAGATTTCTTGGAAAAAAGTCACAGAATGCCTCCTCTCTGCTGATGTCAGTAATAGATTGCAGCTCAGTTAAATAGCATGTCCGTGCCAGCGGTGGTGCTGTGGCACCTGAGGCTAAACAGACTCTCTCCTGTTGCAGGATGCAATGCAGTATGCTTCAGAATCCAAAGATACTGAGCTGGCAGAAGAGTTGTTGCAGTGGTTCTTGCAGGAGAACAAGAGAGAATGCTTTGGTGCTTGTCTCTTCACCTGCTATGATCTCCTAAGGCCGGATGTTGTCTTGGAAACAGCGTGGAGGCACAACATCATGGACTTCGCCATGCCGTACTTCATTCAGGTCATGAAGGAATACTTGACCAAGGTAAGAGCAGGTGCTTCCCCAACCCTGAAAGCTTGTCAGTCACTGTAGTGTATGCCTTGAGACTGTCTGCTTGCTACTAACATTGATACGAGCTTTGTCAAATGTCTGTCTGTCCATGTCCACACTTATTTTTCAGTCCATCTGGGGAGAGACTTCGCCCTCTAAGAGACTGAAACACTTGCAGACTCCACCCGCTGTACCAATTGCAGAACTTACATCAGTAGTATTTGCCTGACCCTGGGCAGTGTCTTAAAGTAGTGGCAGGATTCAGACTTCTCATGTGCCACGTCAGTCAGGAATCCCAGCTGGGATCAAGCTCCTAACTAAATTCTATAAAACACTTTTTTTAGTACACAATCCATAGCTAGATCTTGAGTTAGTTTGATCTGCTGTGCATTAAACCCTAAATTGTAGCTCTTACAATAATGGCACTAATTTTTGTTTGAAGTGACATAGGATGGGCAAAATACTTGGTAATCCTCTGACAAACTTGAACCACACGTGGGTTAAGTACCAACTGTCACTAGCAAGATTGCCAAGCCGAAGCTTGTAGAGTATATTCCAGTGAAATGATGCAAATTCTTTAATGATTAAAACTCTTCCCCTGAGAAGTAAAAGCTTAACTCGAGCTTGAATCAATGAAGACTAGAGTGTCTGTCTAGAAGCTTTCTCTGGCTGTTACTTCTAAAGGCAGGACTACGCTGTAGTCCCCTGGCAGTCTGCTGTCCTTAAATGCTGTGTTTTGGGGGAGGTGGGGAGCTATCTAAGCAAATAGCATTGCTTGTCAGATACGCCTGATGTACCGAGCTCATACTAGGCTTCTCTTAAGACTGGTAGTTTTGGAGCAGGATTCTTTAAGATTTTGTGATCTGCTAAAGGATTATGATATAACTGTAGCATAGCTAATGAAATCAGTGCAGTAAGATGTAGCAACAAGCAGAGCTGCCTTTCTAAAGCAGATACTTCTGGTGTATCTTTGTTTTTACTCACCTGTACCTTAATTATTTCTTCCCTGACGCTTTTGTTTCTACCTTATATATGCTAAATATGGAATTTGATTTTTCTAAGCTGCACCTTCTGAATTCCTTTGCAGGTTGATGCAATAAAGGAAAAGGTGAAAGTTGATTCTTGTTTTCCATCTTTAAGTCTGGAGGACTAAGTCTAAGGATTCTGCATGAGTTTTTTTTCTTTCCTATGTTTACTACACTGCTGCTACTGCTTTTTCCCCAAACAAAATATCACTAAAGCATATGCAAATTGTTTAACTCTACAAGTAGCTAGTGCTGTAGGACAAAAGTAGATTCATTTGCTACTAATAAGCTAATAGATCCTCAGGAAGGCCATACAGGTGATCAGTTGGATCACAGTCAACCTAGTATTGAAAGGATACACAAGTGCTACTATTTGACAGCCAATCTGACTGGAAGAACCTCCTACAATAAGAAACAATTAAGTTTTTGACCATTGTCTCTGAACCCTAAATCAATGACATTTGCTAGTTTTAAGGACTGTGATCCAGTTTCTGATCTCTTGACCACTACTAATGTGTGCTGACAGTAGGCGGAATAGATACTAGCTGCTTCAGAAGAGACTCTTCCTCATTCAGGTGTCTAGTTCTCATGGTGTTAGTCTAATCCACATGGTGCTCTAGTTGACATAGTGACTTAAAACTCTAGCTGTTAGACAAAGTCTGTGGTTCTCTTCCCTGTAGTGAATTTCTTGTAGTTGTGCAAAAAAGACTGCCTTCCAAGCTCTTTGGCTTCACTAAACTTCTCTTGCTACCTCATTAAAAAAAAAAAAAAAAGCTTATTGCTCTTCTGAGGCTACTCTGAGGCTTGCCTTTTGCTATGCAGTTTTGCCCTTCCTAAGGGCAATCTCGTAAGGTTTCTGCCCATCTGCTTCTGTACAAATACCACTCTGATTTTCCTTAGACCCAGAGGTCAGCTCTAGCATGAGTTTTCCATTAATGTGGTTGAGCAAAGGGCAAACAAACTGACAAAATGGCTTGAAGATGGACTAAATGCAAACTGCTGCTTGGTGACAAGATGTCTGTAATTACACCACTGGAACTCAAGGCTAACCTGACTAAAATGCGTAGTGTAAGGTCCTTCAGCAGCTAGTAAGTGAGGCAGTAAGAAAGCGTGTGTGTGAAAAAAGGTAATTGAACTGCAGTGTTTGCATAAACTACGCATGTGTAGCGGTCATTGCAATTACATCCCACTATTCCTTAAGCTCCAAGGCATTGCTGTGGGCTGCGTGTGGTTTTTTGGGGGGAGCCTGTATGGCAGTCATCTTCAGACCTCACTCTTGCTTCAGTACTTTTGCCTCTTTTTCATGCACACATAACACAATAACATTGAATGCATGTTACTTTTCCTCTGCAGCTTATTGCAGTCCTTGTGGAAAAGCCTTTCAAACAATCTTGCGACAAGTGTTGTAGGGTGCTGAACCTGGTGATGCTCAAGCAAGTGGTGTAGGAACCATCCTGCAGGCTGGTTTCAGACTTGTGCTTGTTATTGTACATATTTGTATAGCTCTGAGGAGAGGCATCAAAACTGGGTCACAAATGTCCTGGGCTGGAGGCTTTCCCGGTGTGCGTAAGCCAAATGCCTCTGCTTAGTAGCAAACTCTGCACATTCTCTTTGGATTTGCAACTCTAAACTTGTGCTTCTGTGTTCAGTGTGTTGCTGTTCGAGTTAAACAGTGCAGTTCTCAGCATGGTGTCTGGAAACGAGTCTTGAAGCATTGGCATAACACTCCTGTGCACTTTGACAGCAGCAAGCCAGATACTGGTGTGAGGCAGCAGAAAGGCTTGCCGTGAAAGCCCAGTCAATGAATGAACTCGTAAAGCTCAGGACTTATGCCACTTCCTGGAGTTATGCCTCTAATTGAGGTTACAAATTAACAGGTTTATGGAACGCATGCTCGAATTCACAACCAAATCGGAAGAAAGCAGTTAGAGCTGCCTGCAAATGTTTGCTCGTGTAGCACAGTTAAGCTGAAAACTGTTCAACTCGTTGATGTCTGTAGCTGAATAAGTAATGCTGACCCTGTGTAAGTGCAGGAAACCTGCCTTCCAATTCCTTTGTTAAGGACACAAATGAAACAAAAGACTAAACTGGTTTGTGAGTTGTGTTACCATCTTTTACAAGTAATTGGCGTGATTGTCTCTGACTTTGTTCTAAATCTTATCTCCCAGGTCAAATACCTATACCTAATTTCTGTGGTTTTAGTTTCAGGGCCTGCCTTAGACTGTAGTAATGCTGAGTTCCCCTGGGTCTCTTTGAGTAACAAGCAGTATTTCACTACAGAACAAGTTTCTTCTCTTGGCTTTCTGTAGGGGTGGGCTAACAGCACAACTGTGCTGGCTGTACAGCAGAGTGAAGCTGGCTAGTCGTGCCTTGTTACTGTGTATTAAGCTCCAACAAGCTGAGTATTTGTGGGTTTAGGCTGACTGCCACACAGTTCTAGACTGGGAAGAAGCAAGTCTTATACACATGCATTCTCTGCATTTGAACTTAAGTTGCATGAGTGAATGGGTTTGGAAAGTGAAATCTGGAGGCTCAAGTGACATGTCGGATGCTATTGCAGTCTGCCGTATACAAACACCAACCTCACGTTCCTTTGCCTCAACGTTCTGTTCAGGGAAACTTCTCCAGGTCTGGGCATTATGTTAGCAATTGCTCCGACACCAAGGGTCTTCAACTGACACTCTGCTAAAATCTGAGCTTGCCCTAATGCTGTTGGTTTGAGGCGGTTGGAGCAGCAGTGACTGGGCTTACTGATGTCAAAGGAGCTCTAGTCCAATATGGGACCTCTCATACAAAGCTTCAGCCTGGAGTGAGCTTTCAAAGAAGTTCCACAAATCCCTCAATTAGGAGTTTTTTCAGGAAACGGACAATCTTGACTGCACCAGTACCAACATTGCTACTTGAATTGATCTTAACTTGTAAATGGTCTCCTTTTTCTTGATGGGTGTTAACATACCACTAAGGCTTTTCCACTTCTCTGCCATGAGTAAGTACCTCTTTTAGAGAAGTTTTTTAATTGTTGGTCTCAATTCCAGGTGGATAAACTGGACGCCTCAGAGTCTTTGAGAAAGGAAGAGGAGCAAGCTACAGAAACACAACCTATTGTTTATGGTAATGCTTTAGTTCGTGTGTTGTCAGTAACACATCTTGCTTTTAAATCAGCGCTTCTCTGGATTTGTGTTTTTCCCAGGGCAGTCCTTGGAAATGGGAACATTCTTCACGTGAAGTCGGGTCTCGAGGGCACGTGTTCCAAAGCACTAGATAAAGCGCAACTCTTAAGGCTGCTGCTGAGATTAGATATCGGACTGCAGGATTAGAGACTGTCTAGTCTCTAATCTAGCTCATACTAGGGAGTTGCTGTTAAGCATACAAATTCTGCCGACTGAACTCTCGGTACCGAGGAATAAAGATGAAACCCTTCTGTCTTCCAGGTCAGCCACAGCTCATGTTGACAGCAGGACCCAGTGTCGCAGTTCCTCCACAAGCACCTTTTGGCTACGGCTACACTGCGCCTCCGTACGGGCAGCCGCAGCCTGGCTTTGGGTACAGCATGTAAGATGCAGCACAAGTCAGTTTGGAGCTAGCGTATTTTCTTACTGAAACTCCACCGTCCCTCCCCGCTTTAACTCATAACAGGGAAAAGCAAGAGTTCTGCCTCGTGTTCTTGTAACCTTTATTTCATGAAGGACTGTTTTTTCTAGCGCAAACTATTTGAATCACTTATGTTAAATCTTTTTCACATTCCATGTCATTTAGACTTTACTTTAAAAGGGGAATAGTTTAAACGACTTTGTTCAAGTGGGCTTTTGCAGGACTGCTTATTACCATTAAGTCTATTGTGAAGATTCTGATTTGCACTCTATAGTGTTAAACTCTAATATTGAATCCTAAGTTCATTGTATGTGAGCAGCTTACAGTATGTACTGTCTATTCTAAACGCATTTAAGTCTCACTGTATATTCGGAGAAAGCTAAAGCGAAGATACTTGTATTTGACCTTGCAAGACTGCTGACAAGAGACAACACTAATCAGCATATCCTACCCTGGGTGGATTGCATAGCTCTAAAAGAATTTAAAATGCGTACAGACAACCTTGCCTGACTTAAAATGAGTAATTTTTTTTTTTTTCCTTAACCTATGCAGGTTTTTCCAGTTATGCATATAGAAAATGCTAGTGTCTTTTTGCTCACTCCATATGTAACAGATGACCTTATGTTGTGCTGTATCCTGTGCTTTTGTGGGACATTCCATTCAGGAACAGAGCACCATGATTCCAATCTGTGTATTTACTAACCCTGCCCTGAGGTTTGTGTATGTTGGATATTGTGGTGTTTTAGATCACTGTTTTGAGTGTACAGAAGAGAGAATTCAAGCATATTGCTGTTCAGTTTTGTTTGTGCAATTTGAAATTACTCAATTGAAAAATAAATTACTGGACTGTGGACATGCTGCATAGTGGTAGCTTCACTTTACTGTCTTCGAAAAGGACCTTCAACCTCCAACCAAGTATTACAGCGCTAGTGGCGTGGGGCGTGCAAGGGCATACACACGGGTGCGAGGGGCCATGAGGACAGCAGCAATGGGGACCGCTAGTGCTGTCCGGCACTGAGGGGGCAATACAGGCAAACATGTAATGTTTTTTCTACAGAAAGATTATGCCAGAGAGAAGAAAATAGCACTTTTGAAAAGTTGGCCACACTGTGGTCGACTACAACATATTTGACCAGATGATACTTTAGGATTGTAGTAGGGTGTGTCAGTTAAATCGAGATCATGTTCTAGGGTATGTAAGTTGCCTTAAATATATCTAGCTTCGAATAAAGTTGACTTAAATGTTTCTCTATGAATACTGTCATATTTGAGAGTAACGAGTGTTACAGCACTGGCCGTAGTAGTGATAGTTGTAGGAGTTCCTGTCTCTTAACCAGGAGCTGTCCTCAGTGCCAGGTTCCAGCTCTGAGGCTGAATCCTCTTCCTGCATGTTCCTGTGAACTCCGCAGCTGCCTGCACGTGAGCACTGCAGTGGGTCTGTGTGCAGCGAGGGCTGGCTGTGGGCATCTGGAGGTGTTTAACCTGCCACAGGCTCTAGGTCTTTGTTCAACAGTGTGGTGGAGCAAATGTTTGCGGTGAGCAATGTCAGTCTTTCAAAAGTATTATGCCTAAATAAGAGGTGCGGTATAAAAACTTCTCCATTTGCTGTGTTTATTATACGTGCTACCGCTTGCATGTCAGTGGTTCTGATGTTCCCTCTGCATCTGTGAAGTGGACTGATGGAGACAAATCCTTCTCTTGCCTCTTTTACAACTTAGTTCATAGGTACTCAACTGGACCCTGTAAATTCAACAGCAGACTTCTCACAAAACAGCTTTGTTACAAACCTGACTCTTAGAAAGCCCCCCTAATTAGAAGTGCGGGAACTTGCCTTTAGTGTTGGAGCTACACTGGAGCTGCAAGGCTAGAATTTAGACGAGCCACCGTGCACTGACCTCTGCCCAGTACCATCTGTACGAGTGCTTCTTTAAACCCACAAGGACCTGTTAATCCTGAATAAAACAGAGTCTAAGTTAGTCCCTGTATGCCAAGCTGGTTTTATGTAGGGTGAGTCCTTGTACCTCAGCTAAACTGGGCATGCCGACCTGCCTGCAGGTCCCTGCAAGTAGTGACACGGCAGCATGGAGCCTGGCTTACAGCTGTTCCCCACAGCTGCGGACTGGCTCTTCAGGTCCAGGCGGCAAAGCTGGATGAGCTCGGTCGGTCTCATACCAGTTACAAGCTGTTGCATCAGGTTACTACTCTGCCAGAAACTGTTTGTGCAGGAAGTTGGCTACAGCCGCATGGGGCAGTTTTTAACTGCCTTAGTAGTTGTTCTTTTCAGAATTAGAGAATGTATCTCTTTAAAAAAAAAAAACACCTCCCTGCAAGACAGAGAGGGGGAACCTGTCATTTTTAAGGCATAGGACAAATCCACTTAAACTTTATTAATGCTTCTGTTTAGCCAGTATATCAGACAAAGTGCCAACTCTTCAATTAATTGCACACGTCTTGAACATACTGGGTTCATTCTTATGGGTAGTAAAATTGCAATAGTTCTGTTTTCTTCAACTCCACTGAGCCTAGCGTTTTCCTTCCCATCCTAGAACACAAAACAGAAGGTAGAGAAACTCAACATTTTCAAGTTTAAATCTCTTACAAAAATTGGTTATTTTATTTATATCAACAACATATGGAAAGATCCCCAAACCTGGGGTTTATCCCTTCAGTACACCAATGCAGTCAGATTCCTTTGGTCCCCAGTTCAGTAAAGTTTTAGGTGACCAGAAACTTTATCTACTACATCAGCTGGTCCTGGTCCTATACCGAGGACTGTCTGGGAGCCTGGAGCTATCTGAGTACGACCCGCGTCTTGTATTAAGCTCACAGTCAGTCCGAGGCGTTTCGCCTCAGCCAGGAGCTGGATCAGCGTCTCTTCGTCAGGAGCTTTGAGGACCACTTTAGGTTGCCCGCAGTACTCCCACTGTTTCAGGAGTTCGGGATTTCTTCTCTGCACTTGCTTGTAGGCAGACACAGCGGCATGGGAACACTGTGCTGCCACTTTACCCTTCCCCATCTTCAAATCGTTGCGGACGACCAGCACCATCTTGAACTCCCCGGACTCTCCCATGACGTTCGTTTCGCTGCCCAGGTTGTTGGCGGGGGATCTGGGCCGCCTCAGAAGTCTCCCGCGAATGCCCCATCCCAGGCACACGCCGCAGGCGACGCCAGCGATGACGCTGAGGAGCCCGGGTTTGGAGAGAGAATCCATGGTGGGTTTGGGAGAGTGGCTACGGAAAGGAGGGAAA
>NW_009717992.1:33532-33885 GCF_000703405.1 Apaloderma vittatum
GTACACCTGCTTATCTGGAGACAACGTTCGTCAAAAACAAGAACTATTTCGCCTTCATGCGTTGGGGAAGAGATGTTCAGAGACACTTTCCTGGCACACGGTCTCCCCTTTTCCCGGGACAGCGTTTCGCTGCAAACACGTCACCGCTGACGGTGCACAAGCAGAAAAAAGGCAAAAAAAGCCCAAATGTGAAAGTCACGCCCCCAAAAACGGTGAGAGAAACGGCAAAATGGTGGTTTGGGCCGGGTTTTTTTGAGTCAATACCCCAAATCTACTCGTCGGCTGCCTCCCAGCAGGGGTGGGGCCGCCTCCCGCTCCGCCGAGAGCTGCGGCCGCTCCGGTAACCGCGGCCC
>NW_009717993.1:0-3066 GCF_000703405.1 Apaloderma vittatum
GCTGATCACCGATCCCAGCGTGACCCTGGGTCTCCAGGCTGCCTGGTGCAAAGGCTTCCCTCGGCTCCAACCAGAGAAAGAGACGAATTAAGAGCATTTTCCAAGGCTCTATAGAGATATTTCTGTTGTGCGACTGCATTTCACTTGCTACAGATGGGTTCAGCTGTAGCTTCCCAGTGTTCTCATGTCATCTATATTTAGTTAGTGCTTAAATCAGCACGAAGGTACCTTCTGTCATCCCTCCTGCTCTGAAAAGACCTGACGGAGGTTGCAGGGCTGCACAGCTAGAGGTGCTTCAGCAGGGAGAGCAGCTGGCTGGGGGTCTGAGCCGCAGAACCGATCTCTCGGTCTGCACCCGGCTTGAAATGGAGTTATTTTAAGCCCTTTTGGGGAAGGCAGGGCAGTGGGTGTGGCCAGGGTGGCCTACCTGTAAGCAAAAATAAGGAAAATTGTCCCTATTTATTGTCCCCAGCACAGATAGCTTTGCTCGTGTGTCGGTGGGATTGCCATATCTGTTCTGCTGCCCGTGGCGAGGGCGCGTGTCTCTGCCGGCACCACAGGCTGCATTCAGCACAAACCACGGTCACGACTCTGCAGCTCTGACCAGCTCTGGGGCTGTGTTTTGCTGCTGCTGCCCAGGGCTGGCAGAGCGGATGGTCAGTGCCCAGAAGCTTCTCCAGGTCTATGTGCTCCTGCCACTGACCCCCTGCAATGTCAAATTACTGTGCTGGCAGGGGGCACAAAGGGCCACAGGTCCATCTGTGTCAACTCAACGAAAATGGTCACAAAAGCAATAGTCTGAGGCTTAACCTTTCTCTTCTCCGCAGGCAGCTTTGCTAAAGCAAGGTTGCCAGAAAAGTCTCAGAAATTCCTTAAATGTTTTGATATTGCAATGAAGCTGTGCAGGTGTGATTGCTGTGGGCAAGACCCTGTTCTCACCATGAAAGCCTCGTTACACACCAGTGACTATTTGACAGCAACAAAACAAATCGTCTTTGATACTATACTCTAAATAATTTTCTAGTGTGGATTATAAAAGAAAAACAGGCTGTCATAGGCTAATCTTGCTATATTTGGGAAATAAATGCACTATCAGCTTTGTAAAGCCATATGGTGGATTTATTCACAATCAGCAGTTCCTTTCAGATGCAAGTTCATGGAATTTAGTGATACATTTTCCAGTATACAGCTCAGCACTCTTTTTTTTCTTTTTCCTTTCCCAGCGTACGATTTGAGAGTGGTCAGCTGGCTGTGGTTGTAGGCCACCTCTTGTCTGGACAACGCGTATTCAGCAATATAATTAATCACTTACATTAGTGAGTTCTTAAAAGTCGTGTGTTCTCCATCATCAGTTTTGTCTCTGCACAGATTCGTTTCCACTGCTGCTGGCCGCTTTTTCTTCCACCCCCCTTCTGTGCAGCATTGCACAACAGTGTGATTTTTGGCTCCATTTCCTGTGGAAATGGGGCTTGTAAGACCACTCTTGGAGCGTGTGCCTGTGCTGCCATCGGACCCAATCTGCTCTGTTACTCCTGGCACTTGCTCCTACTCTGCCAGATCTCGCTGGGTGTCTTGGGAATGTGGGCAGAGAGATCATCTTCATGCCCTGCAGAGGAGGGTGGTCTCATCCTGAGGGAGGGGATTCTGCATCCAGGGGGCTCTGCTGGGGATGCTGAGTGCTGGAGCCTGGGCATTGCTGAGCCGAGTCTGTGCTCAGCACCTGGCTGAGGTGCAGCCCATCCCCATTGAGCCTGGTGGGATTAGAGGAGAGGGTGAGACCATGTGTGGCCATGAGCCGTGGGATGCGGTGCTAGCGGACGGCACTGGGCCATGGCAGGGATGGACAGACCTGAGGTGTGACTCCTGGGTCTCCTGGATCTGACCTGCTCCCGGTGGAAGTAACCCTGGACACCCACAGGTGACTGCTGCCCTGGGCTGCTCTGGGCTCTGCAGCCTGGGTCCATGTGAGTCCTGAGACCCACGACAATCCCTGGTGAGTGCCTGGACCTCACCAGCTCTGTAGGGAGCGGAGGGCACTTGGCTCCTCTTCCTCACGGGGCTCAGCCCTTACCCGTGTGTTCCCTCAGGGCTGGTGTTTGCTTCTCTTACTACCTTGCAGCAGAGCTCGGCCACAAACCTTTCCATCCTGCTGACTCCAGCTGCTCTGCCCACCTGTGTAATAATGGCACTTAGCACTAAGCAGATTCAAAAAGGCCTTTGAAATGTTAACTAATAAATCTGCCCACCGTCTTTGTGAAGGAGCTGTGTGTCATTTAAGGAACTCAAGGAGAGAACAGAAAGGAACTGCAAGTGGGGCTGAGTTCAGGACTTGGTGCCTCTGCTGTAGGAGTGCTTTGTTCCTAAACACTGAGCTGTTCTGTCGGCTGGTTTATTCCTTTTGGTGTCTCAATCTGGAATGGAATATTTATTTTCATAATAACATATTATAAAATCCCAAGTTTCTAAAACATAAGCAAGGGTCTTGTCAGCTCTTAATCTCTCCTCTCACTAATGAGAGAATGCAAGTTTACTCCTTTGATTTGTAACTGAGTGAGACCATTTACTGGGTTCAAACCCTCCTTTTCCTGTCTCTTAACCTGCCTTCTGACCTGAGGTGCACTACGCTGCATTGCTCTCCACAGCTGAAACAGGAGGCTGGCAGTGGTTCAGGACCTGTGGTTTTAGGTATTTCTGTCCATCACGGGCACCTGAAAACATCCATGGCTGTGTATGCAAACAAAGCAGATCAGGCCCGTGTCTGCATCTGTGTGTTTACCCTCGTGCAACCTTGTGCCCTGTCATACATGTGTGTCCCAGTGCTGGTGAGCTGCTGCTTGGGCAGTGAAGCCTCAAGTGGCCTTTGGGGCTCTTGGGAAGCGTGTTCCCTACAGCAGGATCCTGCAACAGAAAACTGGGGTCCCCAAGACCTGCCCAGGCCGACCTGCTGGGTGATGCTCTCTGCTGTTCCCGGAGCTCGTGTGCTGTGGTACCCCACCATCTGGCACCCAGTGCTTGCTGCCATTTTGGCAACGTGGCAGGAGCCGGAGCAGAGGGGGGGGAGGCCGG
>NW_009717993.1:3097-12601 GCF_000703405.1 Apaloderma vittatum
CGGAGGCTGAAGACAGCCCTGGCTGTGGAGCCCTTGTTCCCTCAGGAACCTGGTGTGTGGCAATTAGCCAGACATCTCTCCTTGCTCTCTCCTGGGCACAGTGGGAGATGCTGTTCTGGCAGCTGCAATCCCGGGAAGTGCTGTGCACAGAGAGGCAGGAGTCAGCACAAATCCACGCTGCTCATATCCCAGTTTTTCACAGAGGAGCATATTTGGGTGTTGGGATCATTTATTTAAAAACACTTAGTAACAGATACATCCAATTACCTCTACTTTTCTCTAGAAATTGGTGGACATTTTCCCTAGAAATTGGTCAGGAGAGCGGTAGGGCAGTAGTTCACCGTCACTGGACATCTGCTCATCAGCACCACCGGAGGACGGGGCCGCAGCCATGACTCTGGGGAGCGCGGTGGGCAGAGGGCACAGCTGGCTCGGGGCACAGCTGGGGCCCCAGCACAGCAGATGTGACTTGAGCCACCCGTGATGGAGCATCACTGTCAACTGCAGGCGTCACGGTGGATATTTTTTGTGCGGTGAGTGTATCTCCCCGTTACAAACTCGATGAGTTACTATAAAAAAGCCACAAGATGAATATAACATCTTCAGGAGAAGGTGTGATGGACGAGGGAATTGCTGTTAGTCAGGCTCTCCATTGGAGACACCTGGGTTTCTGAGGAGTTTCTTAATTTTAAATACTTTTCTTCTTTTTGGCTAGCTACAAATTCTCTCCTGAATTCTTCTGACACTTAATGAAGTTGGTCTATTTTCTATTTTATTCTTCTGCTTGGGGACCCCACTGCCTTGGTTACCTGGATACCTGCTCTGGGGTCGGGGCTGCTGCGATTTAGCATCTGAAGCATCTTGCTTTTTGTATATAAGTAGAAACCAGCCGGTACCATGATCCTATTAAAGCAGTGACAGTCTGAGCAAGGCTTATACCATGAGGTTTGAACTGTGGCTTGTTTTTATCGGGAGCTACGAGAACTGAAATGACTTTGGGCTGTCATTGAACGCTGATTAATGGCAGGATGCCACAGCACTGCGACAACCCCGAGAGAGGTCTGGGTGTGAGCAGCACGTGGCAGAGGCTGGGGTCAGCGCCCACCTCCGTGGCTCCTGCTGCATCTTGTGCCTCCCTGCCTGCGGGGAGACGGGCGCTGCCGGCACCAGCACTGTGAGCCGGTCACCAAGCCAGAGCTGGCGGAGCGGTGACTGTGGTAGAGTCGGGCATGGGATTTATATTTCTTGATTTCTTGTCTTTATTAATAATATTTTGTTGCTTCCACTATAACTGGGGCAACATCTTTTCTTTTTCTGCAGAGAAAGCAGTGTAATCGTAGCAAGCCAGGAGTTGTGACTTTGGGCAAGTGAGAGGCTGGTACTGAAGTGCCCCAGGGATGCGGGTGCTCAGTCCGTGCTCTCTTTGCTCTTCTCCATCAACTGTTATTGTTGGAAAATCTCTAAATTCATTTTTAGCCTTGTGCGTTATGTAAAGCACCTGGAAATTCCCTTAGTGTTAGCTCCCATTGTGGTAATAGCACACATACCTTGAAGAAATACCACACCTGAACAATGAGCGGTGTCTTCTCCCAGTGCACGGGGTCTGCATTGGTGGCTGGGGGGGGGTCTGAAGGTGGGACCTGTGCATGTCAAGTGGTGTTCCTTGCCCCTCGGTGAGGGCTCTGAGGCCATCCCAGGCTGCTTGCTGGAGTGCTCTCTCTCCTCAGGCTCTTACTGGTGTGTTTCTCATGGGTGCTGATGGGAGACTGTGAAGTCACGAGGACCTGGTGCTCCAGTAGCATTAGGAGTCTGGCTTTAAACACCAGAACTGTCCACTGAAGATGGATTTATTGCAATGGGTGTTCCTAGGGATTTCATCTCGTAGTCTGGCTGGATCAGATCACAGCCAGCTTTAAATCTGGGGCCATTTGTATCACCTTCATCCCCGGCAGCTGTCACAGCCTGGGCCCCCGGGAGGAGGGGTGTGCCCAACCCCTCTGCACAGCAGCGCTCCGCGTATCGAGCGTGTAGGTCCAAGAGAGATGTCCGTGTTCATCTCAGGCAGAGCTCACCCTAGAGTTTCCTTTTCTCCTCGGAGCTGGGGGATATTGGCGCTCATGCACATCCGCACAGACAGGCAGACAGACGTGTGCAGATCCTGTCAATACAAGCTTGCATGCTGGTGTTATTTCTCTTTAATCTGGTTTCTTAGTAACCCGCCTGAAGTGGAAATTTCACTAGAAAAACAGTGCATTCAAAAGCGGGAGCTGATGAGAAGCTTTTGCCTTGATTCCACCCCTGCATTCAATGTTTCTCAGCTGAAATGAAAGAGTAAGCAACGCAGGAGCAGATGGCACCAAACCCGCCACACTAACCGGTGAAGAAAAACCATCAAGGTGCGTCTTTTGACCTGCTGCCACACGGTGAGATGTTATTCTGTTGGAAGAGGCTAACTGACTTGACTGTTTAACCTAACAGCAGCTTAGGCTTCTCTCCATCCACACAGTTAATCTGAAGTCTCAGGCAATGGAATAATTGGAGAAGAAAACAAATAATCCAATTGATCAAAAACAGGAGCAGCCCAAGAGCAAGTGGCAAAAGCGTTTGTCACTTGGGGAAATGCAAGGCAGTCGTGTTCCCTGTGTGGTTCTTGTCCATCGTGTCCCTGTGGGCGCAGACACGGTCATCACTGCCTGTGGCCAGGGCCGCCTGCCTGTGGCCAGGGCAGCCGTGTCCCCAGGATGGGGCCCTGGTGGGGTCCGGAGAGGGTCCGAGCCGGAGTGTCTGGGGGACCCACAGCTTGCAGGGGCAGAGGGTCCAGAGTCACCAGGAGATGCTCATTTTCAGGAAGAAGGCAGGACCGCAGCAACAGTTCCTGGTGCACGAGCAGGTGCAGACCCGAGGGCGCCTGGTCTGGAGCGTGGGGCGAGGCTTGGCCCAGCGTGGGGGGAGCGGGGACTGCCCAGACCCACAGTGTGACCCCGGGGGGTTCCTGTGCCTTCCTGTCCTCCTCCTCCCCCCGGGGAGGCAAACAGCTCTTTGTCTTCTTCCGGGGACCCGTGTCCTGGACGTGAGCGCACACAGCTGCTCTGCAGACACACAGTCCTCTGCTGCTCAGCCTGCCCGCAAATCTTCGTCTTCTGCTTTTGGAGCGGGGACTGCCCAGACCCACAGTGTGACCCCGGGGGGTTCCTGTGCCTTCCTGTCCTCCTCCTCCCCCCGGGGAGGCAAACAGCTCTTTGTCTTCTTCCGGGGACCCGTGTCCTGGACGTGAGCGCACACAGCTGCTCTGCAGACACACAGTCCTCTGCTGCTCAGCCTGCCCGCAAATCTTCGTCTTCTGCTTTTGCGCTGCCTTTGTAAATCTTCAAGAGTGGGTGCCCTTGAGAGGAAAGGCATCGCAGGTTTGCTGTGCTTGACACCACTCTCTGTGATGTCTAAACATAAAAGCCATAAAAGTCACGCTGATGAGATTTCCTGTGAGAAGACCATGGAGAATGTTTTTGGTAGAATGTCATGGCCATATTTGTCTGACACATTGTTTGAGAGCAGGAGTGAGGGGAACACGGCTGTTACACCGTTGACAGAGGGCTGCAGCCTCCCTGCTATAGCGGGTTGGCAGAAGTGATGTACGATGGAGTTGCTAACATGTGAATCCAGGGTAATTGTGTGGAATATGCTAAATGCCTTTTTTAAATTAGCACAAGTACTTGTTTTAGGTCAGTAATCATTGTAAGACTGCATACAGGTTGGCATCCAAGTTTGCATATATTTGGCACGAAGAATGGGTGTTCGGTGTTTGCCTCAGTACTGCGCTGAGCGTCCAGAGAACATACTGATGGGTTGGTGATACTCATGCTAATAAATCAATTACTCTCCATGTGCAAATGCTTCTTCCTTTAAATGCAGAAATCATTCAAAAACGTGACAAGAATGAGATCAGTTTTGTTTATTAAATTGGATTGAAGTAACTGGAGTCCCACATGGACAGGGGTTTTAAAGTTACTTTGCATATTGTTCCTGTCTCGTCTTGGTGAGGATAATTGTCTGGTTTAGGAAGTAATTTTTTTTTAAAGGACAGTGAAACCTTAATGATCACATCATTGCATTCCACTGTGGACTTTCGTACGTAATGTCATACTGACCTCATTGCTGTGTTGTTAATAGATGTAATTGAGGAAAAGGCTTTGGGAAAGGGGGTATGTGTGTGAGCACACACGTGTGTTCGTGTTCACATGTACCTGTGTGCGAGACCAGGCTGCTGCTTGATTCACGGTGTGATTGGGACCGTTAGATTTCCTTCCCTCTGGCATTTTATAATCTGTTTAACATAACACAGTCGTTTGTCTTGTTTGCTGACTACTTAACAGATGGATTTGTGGTTTTTGTAATTACTATATGAAAGTTAATAAGATGTGATATCTTTTATTAATTAACAGTTTTCCAGGTTTGTTTTTCCAGATGACGTGAGGTGGATTATATGTAAATATTAGTGACATACAAATATTAGTTTTCAAATGTTAGCGTTTTGAGAAGTTGTGCAAACTTTTAAGGCTCCCCATGGTGTCTTTTTTTTATTTCTCCCGTCAGCTATACTTTGTAATCATTCTCTAGTAGCACAATTTGTTTTATGCTTTGCTAAAGCTTGGTTGGTCTGTCCTTAGTGTAGGGAGAACATAAACCTGGCCGATGCCCTAAGCCATTCTCTGTGTTGATTCTGCCTACGCGCCGTTCTTCCACTTATATCCTCGTGTGATACTCGCATCCCATTTTCCTCCTGGAGGTTTTCAGAAGTGGCAATCAGTGTGAAGGGGTTCAAGGACTGTGTACCACAGAGGAGAGGGGACATCTCCGCCCTGGGTTGGAGCCGCTTCTGGGCGCAGTTGCTGAGCGATGGTTGAGAGCAGCAGGAGCTGCGCCGCCTGGGGCAACACCGCCACGTTCATTTTCATGGGTGAGACCCCAGCCTCGTGCTGGCACTACAAGAATGGGGTTGTTTTTATTTTTTGATGGAGCAGCCCATTCTCTCACCTGGGGGAAGCAGGGGGCAGCTGGGTACCACGGCGCACCTGAGGGATGGGAACCCCAGCCAGTCCCAGTGCCACGTTTCCCCCTTCCCCTGGAGGTTCTGTGCAACAGGAGCCGTAGCCCCAGAAGTGATCAGTTGGATTTGAATGCTGGGTTTCAGGTGTTCACAGAGACCAGAGGACAAGGGGGTGCTGCAGAAGGGAAGGGCTGTACGAGGGCAGTGCCTGTCCGCAGGGCTGGAGCCGCAGCCGCTCCATTTGCTGTTGTTGCTGCTCCCTGCGTTGGGCTCTGAGTCGTGGAGAACAGTGTTACTCACCAAATGTAGGACCTGTGCGTGTAAGGAATGGTGAACAGGAAAAGCATAATGCTCCCTGGCCCTCTGTTCATGAAGAGGTGCTTTGAACATGGACACAGTCTAAGCTGAGAGCTTAAATTCCAAAGGGCTTTGTTTTACAGGATGATATAACAAATTATATCACTGTGTAATGGCAGTGTGCACATGCAGGTGTGATGTTGCCCGACATCACGTGGCCCCTGAGTGTTCCCACCCAGAGGTCAGGGCTCAGCAGCTCCTCCGGTGTGGAGACTCAGGGGTGCTGGTGGCACCACGGCTGCCACCTCTGTGGTGCCAGGGCTGCCATCACTGGCGGCAGCTCGGCTGCGCTTGTGGGGTGTGTGGCCATGCAGGACAAAAAAGGTGGGTGGATCAGAGCATATTGTGACAGCTTCTTGTGATTTTTCCCGTACCAGAATAGTTTCGTGGTTAAGATGGGTTCCACGTTCACAAGAGCGTGTGGGAGGCCGGGCTGTCTCTCCAGCACTCGACTGAGGTTCAGACTTCAGCGCAGCGCCCACAGGCCATGTCCTTCTGCCCGGGCAGCTGGGGAGGAGACGCAGTTATCGGGGCGGGCAAAGTGCTTTGTGATCTGTCACTAAATGTTTACAGACTCTCGTGAGCGCTGAAGTAGCGGCTGCAGCCAGCGAGCAGCTCTCTCCGTGCAGGCTCTCTCAGGTGCCCAGCCTTCGTGCTGCAGCCAGGAGCTGCTTGACTTTGCCTTACCCAGTTCCGCGTTACCCACCAGCCCAATTTCAAGACCCCGTCCATCCTTTTTGATGGTTGCGAAACTTCGGATGATCCCAATACTGGTCAAGATTGCTGCTCTGCCAGACATGCAGTTTCCTTTTCTTTGGGGAATTAATGAATTAATCCTGTCTGACTGATTAGCCTTTGTGCTTTCTCTTTTACATCTGAGTGTTCTCCTCTCTTCTGCTGCTAGATGACACCTGAGGACAAGCAGAACGATTTCATAAAGTAAAAATCCCAGTGCCAAGTTCACAGTGCTGTAAAACTTACTGCACCCGTGTTACAAGATGTGGCAGCCCTATTTTAATTTATACCAGGATTTCAATACTTTTTGATGCAGTCCATATTCAAATTAAATTAAGGCAGGGGAGTAATTGCAGCTTAGGATATGCAGTTCAAAATGACCTAGATGTGTTGGTGTCTCATATCGGCATACATCATTTTATATAAAATATGCCTTTGAGATCACACAAATTTTTTCATATTTAATGCTAATTTAACAGAAATAAGTGTTAAATAGTCATTCTTACAAATAATATCCCATCTCAGGATACGTGGGGAAGTATCTGAGTGCTCAGTATAAGTAAATTACATGACAAACGTACTGTTTTTTCCACACTCAGACTGATCCCAGTTTCTCCTTTTGGTGCTTTTTCTGATCCCGCATCTGATGGATAAAAAGTTTGCAGACTATTGGCTCT
Organism: Apaloderma vittatum; assembly: GCF_000703405.1. Taxonomy (NCBI): domain Eukaryota; kingdom Metazoa; phylum Chordata; class Aves; order Trogoniformes; family Trogonidae; genus Apaloderma; species Apaloderma vittatum. Next base: position 9,911 of record NW_009717993.1, read on the forward strand.
TTGATAGTTTTCCAGGTGTTTTGGGAGGTTGTCATTTATTCTTTTTCATTACCGTGATGTGCGATTGTCATCTTTCCTCTGCAGAATTGGTTTTTGCCTTTGGCTTGATGGCTGAAGCTTTTGGAGCAGGAGGGCAATGGAGAGGCAGTTTTGGGAGGCAGTTCCCACCGGCAGGCGCCCGCAGCAGCGATGCGAGGAGCCCGGCCCTGGCGTGCCGTGACCAGGGCTGTGCGCAGCATGGGCGTGCGGGCGGCTGCGGGCGAGTGGATGACCTGCAGTGAAGTTCAGCAGTATCTGCTCCACTCAAATGCACTTGCGAGTTCACGTGTTCCCCGGCTATACACTGACCTAACCTAACATAAAATACTTTGGGACTTGTATCTAGGTACGAAATCATGGAATTAACATGGTGGTTTCCTTCATCAACTGAAAATAAATCAACAAGGAAATCCAAGAAACAGCATATTGCCTTTATTTTCCCATTCTGCGCTTGCTAAATTTATTTATTCGGTCAGGACTTGCTGCAATAGTTATCCTGTGAACGTCGTTCCGGTGTCAGCTTCCATCCTCCCCTCCCCTCGTGTCCCTTCTCCCTGCAGCAGGCTGTAAGCACTTCGGGGCCAGGCGCCGTGTGGGTCGGCCGTGTGCTCTATCGAGAGTGCTCCGCATCCCCTGGAGACAGGTGCTGGTGGCTCGGAGCCGCGTTCTCAGCCAGCGCCCGTCAGGTTGGGGCTTTCCACCAAAGGGATGAACAAAAGCCCGACACCAACATTTGCAGCACTGCTCAGAGCAGCAGTTTTCAAGCAAAAATGTATTCCTTAGCATGGACTGTACTCAACCAGTTCAGACACACTGATGCTGTAACATGTGGCCTTAATCTTCAGAAATAGCAAATCCTATTTACTGTGTAAGAATTTAAGCTAATTATACCTCCGATGTGAGGAACATGTGACAAGCAGTTCACCCTGTATCCTTTAAGGGACATTGAAGTCTTGGACCCTCATGTGCTTCATTCCGTTTTGCGGCATAGTGTGTGTTCCCGTGTATTTAGCAATAATAGTCTCCATGTGTTGCCTGATCTAGTTGAGAGGCATCTCTGCCCATGACAGAGAGGTTGGATTAAATGATCTCTAAGGTCCCTTCCAGCCTACACCATTCTATGATTCTATAGTTCAGTAATAATATAGAGAAAATTAGTATGTTCTGGCTAGATCAGCCGTAGAGTAAAGGAAGAAATAATTCATAGCAAGTGGGAATGTTTGTGGATGGGAGCTCTGGGAAAATAAGTCAACTTGCTGAGGAATAGCCTGTAGATGATCCAGGTCTACTGTTTAAGAGACGTGGAAATAAGGCTCTTCCAATTTCAGTGTAGTCTGCTGTTATTTGTCCCTGATTCGTTATGTCACCTTTGCAATCTGTAAGATAAATACGTATTTTCTTATATATATCTGAAGTTCCTATATATATAAATGTACCGGTAAACAGTATGTCCAAAGTACACGATGAGGTTATATAAAGGAAATTCCTATAAACATGATTGAGAAAAGTTATTTATTTTTTCTCTCTCTCTTTCACTCAGCCTGAACTTGCAGTAAGTGTTCCTACTGATTATTAGCTCTATAATTGCAATGGTCATCAGTTAGCACTGCTCTCAGAAAAGCAGGGAACAAACTGTGAAACCTGGATCATTTAGGATAAAAATGTTTCTTCTTCCAAATGGTTTTGCTGTGATCAAAGATTTGATGTTTGTGCTGGATGACATGTGGTGCCTGGCCTCGCTGGGAGCATTGAGAGCTCTGATGCAACCTTTCCCAGGTGCACGTGCACAATCATAGAGTCATTCAGGTTGGAAAAGCCCCTCAGGATCATTGAGTCCAACCACTAACCCTACTCTGCAAAGCTCACCCCTAACCCATCTCCTCCGACACCACATCTCAATGACCTCTAAGCACCTCCAGAGGGTGCACAGTCGCGCGCAGTCAGGCTTACACCTGCCAAACTTGGCTCATTCCCTGAGCAAAATCTGTGTAGCTTTGCAGGGAAAAAAAAAGTGTCTGACTAGCCCCGATGTAGCTATTTGGGTATGTACAAAGGGAGAGCAAAGTTTTGGCTCAGAGGAAAATGAGCAAGAAGCACGGGCAGCAGGCACTGGATGGGGCTGCTCAAGAGAAGAGCAAAGAGAGGTCGTTCTCACACCCTGGCTGCTTAGTAGGGCAAGAGTGACCATGAAGGACGGCCTGCTAAAACGCTACAGGAGCTGGTCAGTCTAGTGGAAGGTGGGGGAAGCAGCACAGAGTGAGCAGCTGCGCCCTGAGCCGGGCTGGGTGCGTGGTTATGCTTGTTCCTGGTGGCTGTTAGTCACCTACAGCTTGTCCCGGGACCAGAAACCACGCGTAGCAGGGGTGAAGGCAAGGAGATCCATTTGTCATGCGACCTTTGGGAGGCGGAAGTCTTTGCCTACTTTGCAGATGATGAACTGATTCTTCTCATTTTTGCCCCGAGGCCCTGATCCTTGTTCTTCCTCATCTGTGAAGGAGAGGGCTGCGCTCGCCCTCTGCATGTGACCTGTCGTCCCAGTTTTCTTGGTTTAATGCAGTAAATTGTTGGTCTTCCTGAAGTCATGCTAATTAAAGTTCATGTGAGTGGGACCTCATCCTGGATATGGGTTACAGCACCCAGACCCCTGGTTTC
>NW_009717993.1:12632-14605 GCF_000703405.1 Apaloderma vittatum
GCCTGGGTGTCTGCTGTGGTTGCTTAGAGCCTCTGTGTTCTCACCCAGACCAGTAGTTAGGAAAATACGTTTAGTGCTCATGGATGTGAAGGTAAAATAAATGAGGTGAAGGAATTTTTGTGCCGAGGATAAAATTGGAAGTTTGATTCAATTACTCTTAACACCCTGCTCCCCCTGTGCATGGGAGCTCTTAAACCTATTCTAATTGAAGCAAAAATCAGTGGAGTGGAAAGTGTCCTGGCTCTTCAGGAGATGTCAAAGCATATAAGATGGTGGACACCTGGGGGTTTGGAAAACAGTGACAGCTACAAGCTGACCTTCGGTGAATTTAATCTGCAAATGGATTCCTGCTTAGGACAGCTAATGCTTTTAGTTATTGTAAAGGCTCATTCCCGGATTTTAAAAAGCTGAGAATAAATGGGTTTCATGATGCAGCTCCTATGCATGTTGCATAACAAACAGGTGACCTGTGGATGTGTTTACATGATACGGCGTGTTGAAAAACTTTGCAAGACTTATGAATACATAATTCATGCACAATAGGGAGAATAATTTTTTTGGTTAATAAAAGAGACAGGACCCGGCCATTGTTAAAATGGAAACACATTGAAGATGGATCCTGCTAACAGGAAAGGGAAGGAGGCTGCTGATTTGTGACTGTATTGCTTAAATAATATTTACAAGCACTGCAGTGCCTTGTTACTCAGCTGGGCATTGCCTTTTGACTGAGGCTTGCCATCTGAGATCTGACGGGAGGGTGTGATATGGTAATGTTTGTGTATTTAAAATCTGCCTTATTTTTCTTTTCTGACATTGGGATTGTTCAAGCTCAACTGCTCCTGTGTCTTACAAGGTGCAACCCTGCAGGCAAATGCCCGTCAAAGGCAGAGGCACACTGATTCCTGAGTGTTTTTGTTTGGTTTTAACCTTTCTTTTCCTTCTCTCTTTACTTGTGGGAGGTCCGGACCCTTCCCGGGGAAGACCAGATGCTACATTCACAGGGGGTTCAGTTGACCTGCCCAGAGCCAGCAGCAGTTTGGAGTCCTGCTGTGCCCAGTGCAGTCCCATACCCTGTGCTGTAGCAGGTACAGGGAGCTACTAGCAACACAAAAATTAATTTTTAGGCATAATGCTACTGCTGTGACTCTTTCTGGTACGCATGTCTCTGCACTTTGCAATGAAACCATGACTGGGTGCTGTGGCTTGTGGCAGTGAGTGAATTCAGACTCACCTGTGAACCTCGCTCACTGCAACAGAGAGAGCATCAGCCACAAATACAACATGTTTGCTTAAATTAAACCTGTGCCTGGTGATTATGGCAAGGAACTCACATTCCAGAATAATTCAGTGAAGGCTTTGGGCATGGGAAGTTCAGGCTCATGCCTGTCTAATGAATGCTTCTGGCTTGTCACATCAGTAATCCCCGTATTAATGAATGGCCCGTGATGTGATGTGGTTGACTGCCAAATCCTGCAAGTTATATATGCGTATGAGTAAGTACCAGAGTTCTCCAAGGTGCAGTTTTACAAGGCCTTATATCAACCTCACCATGACAGCGTGTCAGAAAGCGTCCCAGGGAGGCAGGCAGCTGAGAGCCGGGGAATTCAGCCTTGCTCACAAGGTCATGGCACAGGGCAGAACGAGCTCTCCCTCTTTCTTGCCTCTGTCTGAGAAGATCCACATGCTCCTCCAAAAGGTGTGCTGTGATGCTGCGGTGGCATGCAGTGCCCTGTCCACAGACTTGCCTACTGGAGGTACTGGAGCCCTTGAGCCTTCTTGCTCAGAGATGCTATCTCCCACACTTCCCCTGAAATAAGCAGCCTCCAAGAAGGCAGTGCGATTTCAGCAGAATAATAACACAGGCTGTAAAATCTTGCCCCTTCCCAATGAGATTTTAATTATGATACTATAGTTAGGGGAGGAAATTGAGCTGCAGCACACCACTGTATTTACAATGTTATCCAGCATCTTCG
>NW_009717993.1:14638-15184 GCF_000703405.1 Apaloderma vittatum
TAACGATTACGCTCCCTGCTGATGTGGCACTGAGCTGTCGAGACCACCGAGGTGGCTGCTGAGCTCTGCGGCCCCTGCAGCTGACCCCGGCCTGGCACCATGGGGGTCTGGGGGTGTTGGCGGAACTTGCTCCCCGTGAGTTTCTCCCCTGTGACTGCCAGTGGCTCACTCAGTTCCAAGGCTTTTTTTCTTCCTGGAATATGTCAAGACACAAAACCCTCCCAAGGAGCCATTGTTTCCCTTTGGCATGCACCAGGTGATATATCCAGGATACAGCCTGTGCTTTCAGAGGTGCGTCCTGAAAAGCAGAGCTCTTCCTTCTCCTGTAGCCCCTGTGCTCCTGCTCTTCCCTAGATGTCCCCGATCCCCTTGCCAGCACTGATCCCCCTGCCAGCACTGACCTTCACAGCCACGCACCACTGAGCACCCCTGTACCCTCCCGCAGCTGAGCCGGGGCGAGTGCAGCTCCTTATCGCTGCTGCTGTGGCCACCACCATGGCCACCCCCATGGCCCTAGCTGCAGCTCCTGTCCCGATTACACGCAGT
>NW_009717994.1:0-1084 GCF_000703405.1 Apaloderma vittatum
AAATAAAACCAGAGAGTGCAAAACATCAGTCCTCGGTGTGACGTGACTCAGCCGAGCCCAGCGACCACTCCTTGCAGGCAGCGGGGAAACACAACCCTCTCAGCTAGTTTTTGCATTGAAATACCGCAAAAACGACACCTGGGAGGCGACGCGTCTCCCACCGCTGGGCATCTGCACCCCTGAGCTGCACCTTGTGTCGTCTCCCCTTAGTCCTGAGCCTTCAGGCTCTGAAAATCTGAAACCGCTTTGAGAAATGGGAGCTGGTGCCAAGGGCTGACAGGGTGGCCGGGAGCTCGCCTCGCGCCCGGCAGGCAGCAAAACATATTGCTCACCAGAAAAGAATGTTTCGGCCCGATTCTGCAACATCCCGTAGGAAAAGGCTGTTCAGGCGGCGGCTGCTTCCCCCTCTCCTGCACAACAACCGCTGCAGCATCCCCTGGTGCAGCTGTTCTGCGGAGCAGGTCGGCAGGGTTGATCCCCCGGGAGGTCTGAGCACCGCAAACCCCTCCCGGGGGTCTCGGAGGTGAAATGGAGCCGCAAAAAGAGCAGCCAAACGCTATTTCCCTGGGGGCTGGTGCCCCCCTGGTAATTCCCACTCTGGTTTGTCCCAAAGCTGGAGTCAAGCAGGAAATATCCATTGAATCAGAAATGCTCTAAGCCAAGCGTTGAGCTCCAGCGCTCTTCTCGTCCCGGGGGAGACAGGGAAGGACCGGGCAGCGCCTCGCCCGAGGCTGCTCTCTGCAAGGAGTAAATCAGGGATCAAATCCTCGCCGAGATGGGAGACGGGTGATCCCACGGGTGGGTCACAGGGCTGGGATGAGATGAAACTCCCTCGCTCTGTTTAAATTCTGGGTGAATTTTACCTGCCCACGCATTTTGCTGCTTGGACACCCGGCTGCGCAGATCCGGCCCGACGGAGCTCCAAGCGTGTTGGCTCAGGTGCTGCAGCCCCTCCTGGCAAGAAATTGGGGTGAAAAAGCTGCGTTTTGAGTTCTACAGAAGAGTAACAAGATCCAGACCCTCCTAGAAGGCGATCAGTCCTGGGTGGGGGGGTCTTGTTTCACGTTTCGAGAAGGCAAACCTG